>NC_030684.2:120463864-120694069 GCF_000004195.4 Xenopus tropicalis
CAGATGCAGGCCAAACAGATCCACAGATCCTTGCAAAACGCTATATTAAAGTTTGGCAGGAAATGGGCAGAAGCCTAAGGGCCAATGATACAGGTACAGAAATTAGATAAACTAGATACATGAGCATTTACCCAGTAACTAGGGAATCAAGAAATGTAGAAATTTAAAGATTTAAAGGTTGCCATTAATGCTATGGGTCTCTACAAACATGTATGCAGAATATGTTAATTAAAAATGCTGGTATTACTGGCCCTTTAAGTTTATTTAAGTTTAATTGTGAGCTCTAGGTCTAACCCACTTCTACACCAGAAAACCCTTCAGATATTGGTTCTAGCTGTATCTACTTGCCCGCCTCAGACAGTTACAGGTATAATAAATCCTGCCCGTGCTGGACCTAAATTTGGTGCTCATAGTAACACGCTTTTCAGGAGGTGGCTCCACATTTATATGTACCAAATGATGAAGATTTCAGGATGGTACAGCAGGTGATACTAAACTCCATGCCAACATGTTACCTAAAGTAGGGGCTTTTCTGAACACACATTTCTTTTTTTCAAAGTACTTTACTTAGAGTAGAGTCGGTATATAGTAAAAGTAGATATTGTTAATGATTTTATGAATATCTTAATATTGTTTGCTATATTCTGTAGTAAAAACTGTGTGCAGATTTTTGTTCATGTTCTTCTTCCTTGAGTTCTCATATTATCTAACCTTTCTATCTCAGGTTCTCTTAAAGCCATTGTTCACCATATCATTAAGGTAATTCCTATCTTCTAGGTTTTTTTTTACAACATTCTTTTTAAAATCTTCTAGTTTTTCTTTTAATACTATCACTTCCATATCATTGCTAAAGTGCAATTCCTCCTATACTTTACCATTAGCCCATAGGGGATAGCAGTAATTGTATGTTGTGGCTGACAACTTCTGGCAGGAAGAACTGTTCTCCTTGTACTGGGTTAGTAAAGACTTTAGAGACAATTCTCCATTGTTGTTGTAAAGTTCTACCAAGCCATATAGAATAGCTACTGGGCCCTTCCAAATATATATCAGACCATTGATAAAACTTCCATACCAAATACTATGGTCACAATACGGTTTATTATGTCCAAAAACTTGGGACCACCCCATATAAATATTGATGTATAAAGGACAAAAAAATGCCCTAATTTTGGTACTCAGTTTCTGTAAATAAAAAATAATTATAGTTTAGCAGATGTTCCGGAGCCAAGATAACTAAGTGGTGTAGTTTTCAGAAATCACATTGGGACTTGTTAACAATTCCATAATTGCCCAGAAACCTTTGGATTGGGGTATGGACTTAATGTACATGTCAGCCATTAATATTCATGACACTAAGGTATGCCAAGGTATTCAATTTTTTGATAAAATATGGCCGTATCCTTATTGAAGCAAGGAGATGACTGAGGCCTGGGGTAGCAGAGGAAACCAGGCTGATTATTTCAGCACCAGTATATAATGCATGTATATTGGAAAGTTGCTTGTTTTAGAGATTCTATCAGAATCCCTTAAATCAATGGGTGGATGATTTTACATCCTCTTTAATGTAATTGCTGGTGTTCGTGACATTAATGCTACCACCTTAAGAAGCTAACCAAGTAGTTAGTGTCCCTTTTTTTAAAAATCAAATATGAGTTGTATATAATATATAACTATGTATACATTATATACATCACACTGATCAGCTGGCATCATTAAAGCATGGAGTGCTCTTAATAATTGTATTTTATAACAGGAGAGATGTTAGTAATCACTAATTGAAGCATTGTGCTACAGTATTAAGACACTGACAGTCATTAACACTTTTTGGGTGGTATTAGTTATTTGTACTATTTAGTTTTATTATTACTTTTCACCCTTGCCTAATTAAATAGCAGATATATTGAGTCCTTCATTTGTAATAGCTAGTTAGACATAGTTAGTTATATTTAGCCATATATAATTGATTATGGGCTGTTATTAGTTAGCCATCTTAAGTGTGGCTAGTTTTTAAATAAGCATGATATTTTGGTTATAACTATTCAGTTATGGAGTTGTTTTGGTCATAACTATTTTTGAATAACAATGGAACAATTGTCATGACCCACGCATCCACCTACACTCGCTCACCTCACTCACCAATAAAAACTGTGTCACGATATCATTGTTGGAATGATAATGCCTAAAGCTTTATTTATAAATACAAACAGTGCAGTAGATTGAACACAAACTTGTAACATGATTAATCATAACAATACATCAATGTAAAAAGTGCAAACATTACCGAACGGAAAACATTGACCCCGAGCCCCTTGCCAGTCTGCCCTTCTACAACAACCCTGAGCTTTGCTATCCTCAAGCCGCCCAATCCCTACCTCAGAGGATACACGCCGCCAATCCGGGACCTATCCAGTCCCATTTCTCAATTAGACATGTTCAGTACCCACCCAACGCCTTATAGCGCGCCTTTCTTATTCCATCCACCAATGGTCAGACTGACAATAACCCGCCATGACGACTACAATGATGTCGATCATCCGCGTCATTTTCCCTAAAGAAGCACAGAGAGCGAGGAGGGGCTGACAGGAGACAGTACAAAAGTTGCAGGGAATTATTGTGATATTAGTGAATCCGCAGTCGCCAGTCCACAAATGGGCAATGCCAAACTGTGTAATGGGTCGTGAACGGCTTTCACACTAAAATCACAAAAGCGAGAAAGACATAAGAGAGTTAAAAAGAAGTACAGAGAGCGAAGAGGGGCTGACAGGAGACAGTACAAGAGATGCAGGGAGTTATAGTGATATTAGTGAATCCGCAGTCGCCAGTCCACAAATGGGCAATGCCAAACTGTGTAATGGGTCGTGAACGGCTTTCACACTAAAATCACAAAAGCGAGAAAGATATAAAAGGGTTTAAAAGAAGCCACAGAGAGCGAAGAGGGGCTGACAGGACACCGAACAAGAGATGCAGGGAGTTATTGTGATATTAGTGAATCCGCAGTCGCCAGTCCACAAATGGGCAATGCCAAACCTGTGTAATGGGTCGTGAACGGCTTTCACACTAAAATCACAAAAGCGAGAAAAACATACAAGGGTTAAAAAGAAATACAGAGAGCCAAGAGGGGCTGACAGGAGACAGTACAAGAGATGCAGGGAGTTATTGTGATATTAGTGAATCCGCAGTCGCCAGTCCACAATGGGCAATGCAAACTGTGTAATGGGTCGTGAACGGCTTTCACACTAAAATCACAAAAGCGAGAAAGACATATGAGGGTTAAAAAGAAGCACAGAGAGCGAAGAGGGGCTGACAGGAGACAGTACAAGAGATGCAGGGAGTTATAGTGATATTAGTGAATCCGCAGTCGCCAGTCCACAAATGGGCAATGCCAAACTGTGTAATGGGTCGTGAACGGCTTTCACACTAAAATCACAAAAGCGAGAAAGATATAAAAGGGTTTAAAAGAAGCACAGAGAGCGAAGAGGGGCTGACAGGACACCGAACAAGAGATGCAGGGAGTTATTGTGATATTAGTGAATCCGCAGTCGCCAGTCCACAAATGGGCAATGCCAAACTGTGTAATGGGTCGTGAACGGCTTTCACACTAAAATCACAAAAGCGAGAAAAACATACAAGGGTTAAAAAGAAATACAGAGAGCCAAGAGGGGCTGACAGGAGACAGTACAAGAGATGCAGGGAGTTATTGTGATATTAGTGAATCCGCAGTCGCCAGTCCACAAATGGGCAATGCCAAACTGTGTAATGGGTCGTGAACGGCTTTCACACTAAAATCACAAAAGCGAGAAAGACATATGAGGGTTAAAAAGAAGCACAGAGAGCGGAGAGGGGCTGACAGGAGACAGTACAAGAGATGCAGGGAGTTATTGTGATATTAGTGAATCCGCAGTCGCCAGTCCACAAATGGGCAATGCCAAACTGTGTAATGGGTCGTGAACGGCTTTCACACTAAAATCACAAAAGCGAGAAAGACTAAAGAGAATTAAAAAGAAGCACAGAGAGCAAAGAGGGGCGGACAGGAGACAGTACAAGAGATGCAGGGAGTTATTGTGATATTAGTGAATCCGCAGTCGCCAGTCCACAAATGGGCAATGCCAAACTGTGTAATGGGTCGTGAACGGCTTTCACACTAAAATCACAAAAGCGAGAAAGACATAAGAGAGTAAAAAAGAAGCACAGAGAGCAAAGAGGGGCTGACAGGAGACAGTACAAGAGATGCAGGGAGTTATTGTGATATTAGTGAATCCGCAGTCGCCAGTCCACAAATGGGCAATGCCAAACTGTGTAATGGGTCGTGAACGGCTTTCACACTAAAATCACAAAAGCGAGAAAGATATACGAGAGTTAAAAATAAGCACAGAGAGGGGCTCACAGGACACCGTACAAGAGATGCAGGGAGTTATAGTGATATTAGTGAATCCGCAGTCGCCAGTCCACAAATGGGCAATGCCAAACTGTGTAATGGGTCGTGAACGGCTTTCACACTAAAATCACAAAAGCGAGAAAGACATATGAGGGTTAAAAAGAAGCACAGAGAGCGAAGAGGGGCTGACAGGAGACAGTACAAGAGATGCAGGGAGTTATTGTGATATTAGTGAATCCGCAGTCGCCAGTCCACAAATGGGCAATGCCAAACTGTGTAATGGGTCGTGAACGGCTTTCACACTAAAATCACAAAAGCGAGAAAGACTACAGAGAATTAAAAAGAAGCACAGAGAGCAAAGAGGGGCGGACAGGAGACAGTACAAGAGATGCAGGGAGTTATTGTGATATTAGTGAATCCGCAGTCGCCAGTAACAAATGGGCAATGCCAAACTGTGTAATGGGTCGTGAACGGCTTTCACACTAAAATCACAAAAGCGAGAAAGACATATGAGGGTTAAAAAGAAGCACAGAGAGCGAAGAGGGGCTGACAGGAGACAGTACAAGAGATGCAGGGAGTTATTGTGATATTAGTGAATCCGCAGTCGCCAGTCCACAAATGGGCAATGCCAAACTGTGTAATGGGTCGTGAACGGCTTTCACACTAAAATCACAAAAGCGAGAAAGACTAAAGAGAATTAAAAAGAAGCACAGAGAGCAAAGAGGGGCGGACAGGAGACAGTACAAGAGATGCAGGAAGTTATAGTGATATTAGTGAATCCGCAGTCGCCAGTCCACAAATGGGCAATGCCAAACTGTGTAATGGGTCGTGAACTGCTTTCACACTAAAATCACAAAAGCGAGAAAGACATATGAGGGTTAAAAAGAAGCACAGAGAGCGAATACGGGCTGACAGGAGACAGAACAAGAGATGCAGGGAGTTATTGTGATATTAGTGAATCCGCAGTCGCCAGTCCACAAATGGGCAATGCAAAACTGTGTAATGGGTCGTGAACGGCTTTCACACTAAAATCACAAAAGCGAGAAAGACATATGAGGGTTAAAAAGAAGCACAGAGAGCGAATACGGGCTGACAGGAGACAGTACAAGAGATGCAGGGAGTTATTGTGATATTAGTGAATCCGCAGTCGCCAGTCCACAAATGGGCAATGCCAAACTGTGTAATGGGTCGTGAACGGCTTTCACACTAAAATCACAAAAGCGAGAAAGACATAAGAGAGTTAAAAAGAAGCACAGAGAGCGAAGAGGGGCTGACAGGAGACAGTACAAGAGATGCAGGGAGTTATTGTGATATTAGTGAATCCGCAGTCGCCAGTCCACAAATGGGCAATGCCAAACTGTGTAATGGGTCGTGAACGGCTTTCACACTAAAATCACAAAAGCGAGAAAGACATATGAGGGTTAAAAAGAAGCACAGAGAGCCAAGAGGGGCTGACAGGAGACAGTACAAGAGATGCAGGGAGTTAAAGTGATATTAGTGAATCCGCAGTCGCCAGTAACAAATGGGCAATGCCAAACTGTGTAATGGGTCGTGAACGGCTTTCACACTAAAATCACAAAAGCGAGAAAGACATATGAGGGTTAAAAGAAGCACAGAGAGCGAAGAGGGGCTGACCGGAGACAGTACAAGAGATGCAGGGAGTTAAAGTGATATTAGTGAATCTGCAGTCGCCAGTCCACAAATGGGCAATGCCAAACTGTGTAATGGGTCGTGAACGGCTTTCACACTAAAATCACAAAAGCGAGAAAGACTAAAGAGAATTAAAAAGAAGCACAGAGAGCAAAGAGGGGCGGACAGGAGACAGTACAAGAGATGCAGGGAGTTATAGTGATGTTAGTGAATCCGCAGTCGCCAGTCCACAAATGGGCAATGCCAAACTGTGTAATGGGTCGTGAACGGCTTTCACACTAAAATCACAAAAGTGAGAAAGACATAAGAGAGTAAAAAAGAAGTACAGAGAGCGAAGAGGGGCTGACAGGAGACAGTACAAGAGATGTAGGGAGTTATTGTGATATTAGTGAATCCGCAGTCGCCAGTCCACAAATGGGCAATGCCAAACTATGTAATGGGTCGTGAACGGCTTTTACACTAAAATCACAAAAGTGAGAAAGACATAAGAGAGTAAAAAGAAGTACAGAGAGCGAAGAGGGGCTGACAGGAGACAGTACAAGAGATGCAGGGAGTTATTGTGATATTAGTGAATCCGCAGTCGCCAGTCCACAAATGGGCAATGGCAAACTGTGTAATGGGTCGTGAACGGCTTTCACACTAAAATCACAAAAGCGAGAAAGACTAAAGAGAATTAAAAAGAAGCACAGAGAGCGAAGAGGGGCTGACAGGAGACAGAACAAGAGATGCAGGGAGTTATTGTGATATTAGTGAATCCGCAGTCGCCAGTCCACAAATGGGTAATGCCAAACTCTGTAATGGGTCGTGAACGGCTTTCACACTAAAATCACAAAAGCGAGAAAGACATATGAGGGTTAAAAAGAAGCACAGAGAGCGAAGAGGGGCTGACAGGAGACAGTACAAGAGATGCAGGGAGTTATTGTGATATTAGTGAATCCGCAGTCGCCAGTCCACAAATGGGCAATGCCAAACTGTGTAATGGGTCGTGAACGGCTTTCACACTAAAATCACAAAAGCGAGAAAGACATAAGAGAGTTAAAAGAAGCAGAGAGAGCCAAGAGGGGCTGACAGGAGACAGTACAAGAGATGCAGGGAGTTAAAGTGATATTAGTGAATCCGCAGTCACCAGTCCACAAATGGGCAATGCCAAACTGTGTAATGGGTCGTGAACGGCTTTCACACTAAAATCACAAAGCGAGAAAGACATATGAGGGTTAAAAAGAAGCACAGAGAGCGAATACGGGCTGACAGGAGACAGAACAAGAGATGCAGGGAGTTATTGTGATATTAGTGAATCCGCAGTCGCCAGTCCACAAATGGGCAATGCCAAACTGTGTAATGGGTCGTGAACGGCTTTCACACTAAAATCACAAAAGCGAGAAAGACATATGAGGGTTAAAAAGAAGCACAGAGAGCGAATACGGGCTGACAGGAGACAGAACAAGAGATGCAGGGAGTTATTGTGATATTAGTGAATCCGCAGTCGCCAGTCCACAAATGGGCAATGCCAAACTGTGTAATGGGTCGTGAACGGCTTTCACACTAAAATCACAAAAGCGAGAAAGACATAAGAGAGTTAAAAAGAAGCACAGAGAGCGAAGAGGGGCTGAAAGGAGACAGTACAAGAGATGCAGGGAGTTATTGTGATATTAGTGAATCCGCAGTCGCCAGTCCACAAATGGGCAATGCCAAACTGTGTAATGGGTCGTGAACGGCTTTCACACTAAAATCACAAAAGCGAGAAAGATATACGAGGGTTTAAAAGAAGTACAGAGAGCGAAGAGGGGCTGACAGGAGACAGTACAAGAGATGCAGGGAGTTATTGTGATATTAGTGAATCCGCAGTCGCCAGTCCACAAATGGGCAATGCCAAACTGTGTAATGGGTCGTGAACGGCTTTCACACTAAAATCACAAAAGCGAGAAAGACATATGAGGGTTAAAAAGAAGCACAGAGAGCGAAGAGGGGCTGACAGGAGACAGTACAAGAGATGCAGGGAGTTATTGTGATATTAGTGAATCCGCAGTCGCCAGTCCACAAATGGGCAATGCCAAACTGTGTAATGGGTCGTGAACGGCTTTCACACTAAAATCACAAAAGCGAGAAAGACTACAGAGAATTAAAAAGAAGCACAGAGAGCAAAGAGGGGCGGACAGGAGACAGTACAAGAGATGCAGGGAGTTATTGTGATATTAGTGAATCCGCAGTCGCCAGTAACAAATGGGCAATGCCAAACTGTGTAATGGGTCGTGAACGGCTTTCACACTAAAATCACAAAAGCGAGAAAGACATATGAGGGTTAAAAAGAAGCACAGAGAGCGAAGAGGGGCTGACAGGAGACAGTACAAGAGATGCAGGGAGTTATTGTGATATTAGTGAATCCGCAGTCGCCAGTCCACAAATGGGCAATGCCAAACTGTGTAATGGGTCGTGAACGTCTTTCACACTAAAATCACAAAAGCGAGAAAGACTAAAGAGAATTAAAAAGAAGCACAGAGAGCAAAGAGGGGCTGACAGGAGACAGTACAAGAGATGCAGGGAGTTATTGTGATATTAGTGAATCCGCAGTCGCCAGTCCACAAATGGGCAATGCCAAACTGTGTAATGGGTCGTGAACGGCTTTCACACTAAAATCACAAAAGCGAGAAAGACTAAAGAGAATTAAAAAGAAGCACAGAGAGCAAAGAGGGGCGGACAGGAGACAGTACAAGAGATGCAGGAAGTTATAGTGATATTAGTGAATCCGCAGTCGCCAGTCCACAAATGGGCAATGCCAAACTGTGTAATGGGTCGTGAACGGCTTTCACACTAAAATCACAAAAGCGAGAAAGACATATGAGGGTTAAAAAGAAGCACAGAGAGCGAATACGGGCTGACAGGAGACAGAACAAGAGATGCAGGGAGTTATTGTGATATTAGTGAATCCGCAGTCGCCAGTCCACAAATGGGCAATGCCAAACTGTGTAATGGGTCGTGAACGGCTTTCACACTAAAATCACAAAAGCGAGAAAGACATATGAGGGTTAAAAAGAAGCACAGAGAGCGAATACGGGCTGACAGGAGACAGAACAAGAGATGCAGGGAGTTATTGTGATATTAGTGAATCCGCAGTCGCCAGTCCACAAATGGGCAATGCCAAACTGTGTAATGGGTCGTGAACGGCTTTCACACTAAAATCACAAAAGCGAGAAAGACATAAGAGAGTTAAAAAGAAGCACAGAGAGCGAAGAGGGGCTGACAGGAGACAGTACAAGAGATGCAGGGAGTTATTGTGATATTAGTGAATCCGCAGTCGCCAGTCCACAAATGGGCAATGCCAAACTGTGTAATGGGTCGTGAACGGCTTTCACACTAAAATCACAAAAGCGAGAAAGACATATGAGGGTTAAAAAGAAGCACAGAGAGCGAAGAGGGGCTGACCGGAGACAGTACAAGAGATGCAGGGAGTTAAAGTGATATTAGTGAATCTGCAGTCGCCAGTCCACAAATGGGCAATGCCAAACTGTGTAATGGGTCGTGAACGGCTTTCACACTAAAATCACAAAAGCGAGAAAGACTAAAGAGAATTAAAAAGAAGCACAGAGAGCAAAGAGGGGCGGACAGGAGACAGTACAAGAGATGCAGGGAGTTATTGTGATATTAGTGAATCCGCAGTCGCCAGTCCACAAATGGGCAATGCCAAACTGTGTAATGGGTCGTGAACGGCTTTCACACTAAAATCACAAAAGTGAGAAAGACATAAGAGAGTAAAAAAGAAGTACAGAGAGCGAAGAGGGGCTGACAGGAGACAGTACAAGAGATGTAGGGAGTTATTGTGATATTAGTGAATCCGCAGTCGCCAGTCCACAAATGGGCAATGCCAAACTATGTAATGGGTCGTGAACGGCTTTTACACTAAAATCACAAAAGTGAGAAAGACATAAGAGAGTAAAAAAGAAGTACAGAGAGCGAAGAGGGGCTGACAGGAGACAGTACAAGAGATGCAGGGAGTTATTGTGATATTAGTGAATCCGCAGTCGCCAGTCCACAAATGGGCAATGCCAAACTGTGTAATGGGTCGTGAACGGCTTTCACACTAAAATCACAAAAGCGAGAAAGACTAAAGAGAATTAAAAAGAAGCACAGAGAGCGAAGAGGGGCTGACAGGAGACAGAACAAGAGATGCAGGGAGTTATTGTGATATTAGTGAATCCGCAGTCGCCAGTCCACAAATGGGTAATGCCAAACTGTGTAATGGGTCGTGAACGGCTTTCACACTAAAATCACAAAAGCGAGAAAGACATATGAGGGTTAAAAAGAAGCACAGAGAGCGAAGAGGGGCTGACAGGAGACAGTACAAGAGATGCAGGGAGTTATTGTGATATTAGTGAATCCGCAGTCGCCAGTCCACAAATGGGCAATGCCAAACTGTGTAATGGGTCGTGAACGGCTTTCACACTAAAATCACAAAAGCGAGAAAGACATAAGAGAGTTAAAAAGAAGCAGAGAGAGCCAAGAGGGGCTGACAGGAGACAGTACAAGAGATGCAGGGAGTTAAAGTGATATTAGTGAATCCGCAGTCACCAGTCCACAAATGGGCAATGCCAAACTGTGTAATGGGTCGTGAACGGCTTTCACACTAAAATCACAAAAGCGAGAAAGACATATGAGGGTTAAAAAGAAGCACAGAGAGCGAATACGGGCTGACAGGAGACAGAACAAGAGATGCAGGGAGTTATTGTGATATTAGTGAATCCGCAGTCGCCAGTCCACAAATGGGCAATGCCAAACTGTGTAATGGGTCGTGAACGGCTTTCACACTAAAATCACAAAAGCGAGAAAGACATATGAGGGTTAAAAAGAAGCACAGAGAGCGAATACGGGCTGACAGGAGACAGAACAAGAGATGCAGGGAGTTATTGTGATATTAGTGAATCCGCAGTCGCCAGTCCACAAATGGGCAATGCCAAACTGTGTAATGGGTCGTGAACGGCTTTCACACTAAAATCACAAAAGCGAGAAAGACATACGAGAGTTAAAAAGAAGCACAGAGAGCGAAGAGGGGCTGACAGGAGACAGTACAAGAGATGCAGGGAGTTATTGTGATATTAGTGAATCTGCAGTCGCCAGTCCACAAATGGGCAATGCCAAACTGTGTAATGGGTCGTGAACGGCTTTCACACTAAAATCACAAAAGCGAGAAAGACATATGAGGGTTAAAAAGAAGCACAGAGAGCCAAGAGGGGCTGACAGGAGACAGTACAAGAGATGCAGGGAGTTAAAGTGATATTAGTGAATCCGCAGTCGCCAGTAACAAATGGGCAATGCCAAACTGTGTAATGGGTCGTGAACGGCTTTCACACTAAAATCACAAAAGCGAGAAAGACATATGAGGGTTAAAAAGAAGCACAGAGAGCGAAGAGGGGCTGACCGGAGACAGTACAAGAGATGCAGGGAGTTAAAGTGATATTAGTGAATCTGCAGTCGCCAGTCCACAAATGGGCAATGCCAAACTGTGTAATGGGTCGTGAACGGCTTTCACACTAAAATCACAAAAGCGAGAAAGACTAAAGAGAATTAAAAAGAAGCACAGAGAGCAAAGAGGGGCGGACAGGAGACAGTACAAGAGATGCAGGGAGTTATAGTGATGTTAGTGAATCCGCAGTCGCCAGTCCACAAATGGGCAATGCCAAACTGTGTAATGGGTCGTGAACGGCTTTCACACTAAAATCACAAAAGTGAGAAAGACATAAGAGAGTAAAAAAGAAGTACAGAGAGCGAAGAGGGGCTGACAGGAGACAGTACAAGAGATGCAGGGAGTTATTGTGATATTAGTGAATCCGCAGTCGCCAGTCCACAAATGGGCAATGCCAAACTATGTAATGGGTCGTGAACGGCTTTTACACTAAAATCACAAAAGTGAGAAAGACATAAGAGAGTAAAATAGAAGTACAGAGAGCGAAGAGGGGCTGACAGGAGACAGTACAAGAGATGCAGGGAGTTATTGTGATATTAGTGAATCCGCAGTCGCCAGTCCACAAATGGGCAATGCCAAACTGTGTAATGGGTCGTGAACGGCTTTCACACTAAAATCACAAAAGCGAGAAAGACTAAAGAGAATTAAAAAGAAGCACAGAGAGCGAAGAGGGGCTGACAGGAGACAGAACAAGAGATGCAGGGAGTTATTGTGATATTAGTGAATCCGCAGTCGCCAGTCCACAAATGGGTAATGCCAAACTGTGTAATGGGTCGTGAACGGCTTTCACACTAAAATCACAAAAGCGAGAAAGACATATGAGGGTTAAAAAGAAGCACAGAGAGCGAAGAGGGGCTGACAGGAGACAGTACAAGAGATGCAGGGAGTTATTGTGATATTAGTGAATCCGCAGTCGCCAGTCCACAAATGGGCAATGCCAAACTGTGTAATGGGTCGTGAACGGCTTTCACACTAAAATCACAAAAGCGAGAAAGACATAAGAGAGTTAAAAAGAAGCAGAGAGAGCCAAGAGGGGCTGACAGGAGACAGTACAAGAGATGCAGGGAGTTAAAGTGATATTAGTGAATCCGCAGTCACCAGTCCACAAATGGGCAATGCCAAACTGTGTAATGGGTCGTGAACGGCTTTCACACTAAAATCACAAAAGCGAGAAAGACATATGAGGGTTTAAAAGAAGCACAGACAGCGAAGAGGGGATGACAGGAGACAGTACAAGAGATGCAGGGAGTTATTGTGATATTAGTGAATCCGCAGTCACCAGTCCACAAATGGGCAATGCCAAACTGTGTAATGGGTCGTGAACGGCTTTCACACTAAAATCACATAAGCGAGAAAGACTAAAGAGAATTAAAAAGAAGCACAGAGAGCGAAGAGGGGCGGACAGGAGACAGTACAAGAGATGCAGGGAGTTATAGTGATATTAGTGAATCCGCAGTCGCCAGTCCACAAATGGGCAATGCCAAACTGTGTAATGGGTCGTGAACGGCTTTCACACTAAAATCACAAAAGCGAGAAAGATATACGAGGGTTTAAAAGAAGTACAGAGAGCGAAGAGGGGCTGACAGGAGACAGTACAAGAGATGCAGGGAGTTATTGTGATATTAGTGAATCCGCAGTCGCCAGTCCACAAATGGGCAATGCCAAACTGTGTAATGGGTCGTGAACGGCTTTCACACTAAAATCACAAAAGCGAGAAAGACTAAAGAGAATTAAAAAGAAGCACAGAGAGCAAAGAGGGGCGGACAGGAGACAGTACAAGAGATGCAGGGAGTTATTGTGATATTAGTGAATCCGCAGTCGCCAGTCCACAAATGGGCAATGCCAAACTGTGTAATGGGTCGTGAACGGCTTTCACACTAAAATCACAAAAGCGAGAAAGACATAAGAGAGTAAAAAAGGAGTACAGAGAGCGAAGAGGGGCTGACAGGAGACAGTACAAGAGATGCAGGGAGTTATTGTGATATTAGTGAATCCGCAGTCGCCAGTCCACAAATGGGCAATGCCAAACTGTGTAATGGGTCGTGAACGGCTTTCACACTAAAATCACAAAAGCGAGAAAGACATATGAGGGTTAAAAAGAAGCACAGAGATCAAAGAGGGGCTGACAGGAGACAGTACAAGAGATGCAGGGAGTTATTGTGATATTAGTGAATCCGCAGTCGCCAGTCCACAAATGGGCAATGCCAAACTGTGTAATGGGTCGTGAACGGCTTTCACACTAAAATCACAAAAGCGAGAAAGACATAAGAGAGTAAAAAAGGAGTACAGAGAGCGAAGAGGGGCTGACAGGAGACAGTACAAGAGATGCAGGGAGTTATTGTGATATTAGTGAATCCGCAGTCGCCAGTCCACAAATGGGCAATGCCAAACTGTGTAATGGGTCGTGAACGGCTTTCACACTAAAATCACAAAAGTGAGAAAGACATAAGAGAGTTAATAAGAAGCACAGAGAGCGAAGAGGGGCTGACAGGACACCGTACAAGAGATGCAGGTAGTTATTGTGATATTAGTGAATCCGCAGTCGCCAGTCCACAAATGGGCAATGCCAAACTGTGTAATGGGTCGTGAACGGCTTTCACAGTAAAATCACAAAAGCGAGAAAGACATATGAGGGTTAAAAAGAAGCACAGAGAGCCAAGAGGGGCTGACAGGAGACAGTACAAGAGATGCAGGGAGTTATAGTGATATTAGTGAATCCGCAGTCGCCAGTCCACAAATGGGCAATGCCAAACTGTGTAATGGGTCGTGAACTGCTTTCACAGTAAAATCACAAAAGCGAGAAAGACATAAGAGAGTAAAAAAGAAGTACAGAGAGCGAAGAGGGGCTGACAGGAGACAGTACAAGAGATGCAGGGAGTTATTGTGATATTAGTGAATCCGCAGTCGCCAGTCCACAAATGGGCAATGCCAAACTGTGTAATGGGTCGTGAACGGCTTTCACACTAAAATCACAAAAGCGAGAAAGACATATGAGGGTTAAAAAGAAGCACAGAGAGCCAAGAGGGGCTGACAGGAGACAGTACAAGAGATGCAGGGAGTTAAAGTGATATTAGTGAATCCGCAGTCGCCAGTAACAAATGGGCAATGCCAAACTGTGTAATGGGTCGTGAACGGCTTTCACACTAAAATCACAAAAGCGAGAAAGACATATGAGGGTTAAAAAGAAGCACAGAGAGCGAAGAGGGGCTGACAGGAGACAGTACAAGAGATGCAGGGAGTTATTGTGATATTAGTGAATCCGCAGTCGCCAGTCCACAAATGGGCAATGCCAAACTGTGTAATGGGTCGTGAACGGCTTTCACACTAAAATCACAAAAGCGAGAAAGACATAAGAGAGTAAAAAAGAAGTACAGAGAGCGAAGAGGGGCTGACAGGAGACAGTACAAGAGATGCAGGGAGTTATTGTGATATTAGTGAATCCGCAGTCACCAGTCCACAAATGGGCAATGCCAAACTGTGTAATAGGTCGTGAACGGCTTTCACACTAAAATCACATAAGCGAGAAAGACTAAAGAGAATTAAAAAGAAGCACAGAGAGCAAAGAGGGGCGGACAGGAGACAGTACAAGAGATGCAGGGAGTTATAGTGATATTAGTGAATCCGCAGTCGCCAGTCCACAAATGGGCAATGCCAAACTGTGTAATGGGTCGTGAACGGCTTTCACACTAAAATCACAAAAGCGAGAAAGATATACGAGGGTTTAAAAGAAGCACAGAGAGCGAAGAGGGGCTGACAGTACACCGAACAAGAGATGCAGGGAGTTATTGTAATATTAGTGAATCCGCAGTCGCCAGTCCACAAATGGGCAATGCCAAACTGTGTAATGGGTCGTGAACGGCTTTCACACTAAAATCACAAAAGCGAGAAAGACATATGAGGGTTAAAAAGAAGCACAGAGAGCAAAGAGGGGCTGACAGGAGACAGTACAAGAGATGCAGGGAGTTAAAGTGATATTAGTGAATCCGCAGTCACCAGTAACAAATGGGCAATGCCAAACTGTGTAATGGGTCGTGAACGGCTTTCACACTAAAATCACAAAAGCGAGAAAGACTAAAGAGAATTAAAAAGAAGCACAGAGAGCAAAGAGGGGCGGACAGGAGACAGTACAAGAGATGCAGGGAGTTATAGTGATATTAGTGAATCCGCAGTCGCCAGTCCACAAATGGGCAATGCCAAACTGTGTAATGGGTCGTGAACGGCTTTCACACTAAAATCACAAAAGCGAGAAAGATATACGAGGGTTTAAAAGAAGCACAGAGAGCGAAGAGGGGCTGACAGGACATCGAACAAGAGATGCAGGGAGTTATTGTGATATTAGTGAATCCGCAGTCGCCAGTCCACAAATGGGCAATGCCTAACTGTGTAATGGGTCGTGAACGGCTTTCACACTAAAATCACAAAAGCGAGAAAGACATAAGAGAGTAAAAAAGGAGTACAGAGAGCGAAGAGGGGCTGACAGGAGACAGTACAAGAGATGCAGGGAGTTATTGTGATATTAGTGAATCCGCAGTCGCCAGTCCACAAATGGGCAATGCCAAACTGTGTAATGGGTCGTGAACGGCTTTCACACTAAAATCACAAAAGCGAGAAAGACATATGAGGGTTAAAAAGAAGCACAGAGAGCGAAGAGGGGCTGACAGGAGACAGTACAAGAGATGCAGGGAGTTATTGTGATATTAGTGAATCCGCAGTCGCCAGTCCACAAATGGGCAATGCCAAACTGTGTAATGGGTCGTGAACGGCTTTCACACTAAAATCACAAAAGTGAGAAAGACATAACAGAGTAAAAAAGAAGCACAGAGAGCAAAGAGGGGCTGACAGGACACCGTACAAGAGATGCAGGTAGTTATTGTGATATTAGTGAATCCGCAGTCGCCAGTCCACAAATGGGCAATGCCAAACTGTGTAATGGGTCGTGAACGGCTTTCACACTAAAATCACAAAAGCGAGAAAGACATACGAGGGTTAAAAAGAAGCACAGAGAGCCAAGAGGGGCTGACAGGAGACAGTACAAGAGATGCAGGGAGTTATAGTGATATTAGTGAATCCGCAGTCGCCAGTCCACAAATGGGCAATGCCAAACTGTGTAATGGGTCGTGAACGGCTTTCACACTAAAATCACAAAAGCGAGAAAGACATAAGAGAGTAAAAAAGAAGTACAGAGAGCGAAGAGGGGCTGACAGGAGACAGTACAAGAGATGCAGGGAGTTATTGTGATATTAGTGAATCCGCAGTCGCCAGTCCACAAATGGGCAATGCCAAACAGTGTAATGGGTCGTGAACGGCTTTCACACTAAAATCACAAAAGCGAGAAAGACATATGAGGGTTAAAAAGAAGCACAGAGAGCCAAGAGGGGCTGACAGGAGACAGTACAAGAGATGCAGGGAGTTAAAGTGATATTAGTGAATCCGCAGTCGCCAGTAACAAATGGGCAATGCCAAACTGTGTAATGGGTCGTGAACGGCTTTCACACTAAAATCACAAAAGCGAGAAAGACATATGAGGGTTAAAAAGAAGCACAGAGAGCGAAGAGGGGCTGACAGGAGACAGTACAAGAGATGCAGGGAGTTATTGTGATATTAGTGAATCCGCAGTCGCCAGTCCACAAATGGGCAATGCCAAACTGTGTAATGGGTCGTGAACGGCTTTCACACTAAAATCACAAAAGCGAGAAAGACATAAGAGAGTAAAAAAGAAGTACAGAGAGCGAAGAGGGGCTGACAGGAGACAGTACAAGAGATGCAGGGAGTTATTGTGATATTAGTGAATCCGCAGTCACCAGTCCACAAATGGGCAATGCCAAACTGTGTAATGGGTCATGAACAGCTTTCACACTAAAATCACAAAAGCGAGAAAGACATATGAGGGTTAAAAAGAAGCACAGAGAGCCAAGAGGGGCTGACAGGAGACAGTACAAGAGATGCAGGGAGTTATTGTGATTGGCTTATTAATATATTTAGTACCAATAATTTTGGTTAAGAGCAATAAAATATTATTGTAAGTAAACATTTAAACATTCAAATGAATGTATTTTGTGAAGTGTATAATGCAAAAAAAAATAGTAAAAGACCCTTCTTATATGAATATTTGTAATTTTTCGCTGGTACACTGTATTTATTTATATAGAGTTCTTTCAGTTGTAGATACGTTAGGTCGGTATGGGCAGGAATTATCACTTTTTCCAGTATAGGTGGCTTTTTGGTACTGTAATACAATACAGGTAGGGGATCGGCTATCTGGGAACTTGTTATCCAGAAAACTCAGAATTACGGAAAAGCCATATCCCATAGAATCCATTTAAATGAAGTATTTTGTTTTAAATGACTTCCTTTTTCTCTGTAATAATAAAATAGTACAGGTATAGGACCTGTTATCCAGAATGCTCGGGACCAAGGGTATTGCGGTTAAGGGGTATTTCCGTAATTTGGATCTCCATACCTTAAGTCTACTAAAAAATCAATAAAACACTAATTAAACCCAATAGGATTGGTTTCCATCCAATAAGGATTAATTATATCTTAGTTGGGATCAACTACATGGTACTGTTTTATTATTACAGAGAAAAGGGAATCATTTAACCATTAAATAAACCTAATAGGGCTGTTCTGCCCCCAATAAGGGGTAATTATATCTTAGTTGGGATCAAGTACAGGTACTGTTTTATTATTACAGAGAAAAAGGAAATCAGTTTTAAAATTCTTAATTATTTGATTAAAATGGCAGATGTCTATGGCAGACGAGCTTTCCGTAATTTGGAGCTTTCTGGATAACAGCTTTCAAGATAATGGATCCCATACCTGTACTTGATCCCAGCTAAAATATAATTAAACCTCATTAATTGCAAAACAATCCTATTGAGTTAATTTAATGTTTAAATTATTTTTTAGTAAACTTAATTATGGAAAGATCCCTTATCCAGACTACCCCAGGTCCAAACAAAGTCCTACTATGTATCCCTTATTACTATTATAACAATAGATTGTTTCTAGTTTCTTTTATTTTTAAACTGAATATGTTCTTTTTTTTCTTTGAATTTAGTATGGGTAGTATTTAGTTATTGTTATGTAATTATGGATTATTTTTCACACATATAGAGCTTTGGTTATAACTATTTTTCATATGACTTTGTGATTTTCAGATATCAAGGCATAGGAAGTGTTGTTATAGGTATCTTACACCTAAAGAAATGTACTCCTTTATAAGCATAGGTTTCTGCATTGGATAAGTGCATTTATATTCCACCATAGCATTTGAGTAAATGGATAGGCAGCTTTGGTATATTTACATTTTCTTGCATCCCCCCCCCCCTTCCCGTGAAACAAAATGCATGGCAAAATAATAATGTTGCTGGTTTTTTTTTTTTTGCATGGTAAATTCTGATAATTACTGCGATTTTACAGGGTAAAAAAAAGACCCTGTATCTATATGGCAAAATAAATCACCTAAAATCTAAAAGTGGCCAACAAGTAAGAACCAATAGCAGGGATCCTATCCAACAACTGTAGTTAAAATCCGTGGTGCTTAAGAAATGTAAATGTTTCTGTCAAAATAAAATATATTCAAAACTGTTGCTAAAATAAAGCTCCTGCGTTTTTTTTTTTCAAAAAGATGTTAGAGAAGACTAATAGTTCAACAACCACAGGTTAAATGCCATAAATGATCTGTGTGATAGCAGACTGGGGAACTAGGCTCTAAATCTCACCTTACCTTCATACCAATACATACCAAATTCCCTTTTTTGCTTCTCCTAGCGGGATCCAGCGCAGGGCAGATCTGTCTGTCAGGCTAGTCTGGGGCATCTGAGGCCAGAAGTGCTGTTACTGAGCTTTTACAGGCTGCTAGCATTGTGACATCACCGCTAATAAACAGCTCCTAGCTGCTAGCATTGTGACATCATGGCTAATGTTTACTTTGTGCCTCTGAGGCCACAAACAGCTCTATAGGCTGCAGCATTGTGACATCACTGCTAATGATGTTACAGTTATTTACTGTTGTTGGGATGCTGGCAGCTACATTTGAAAAGTAGGGTAAACATCCCTGATAAAAACTCTAAATATATGAAACAGTACAATTAAAGATGAATTAAAAAAAAGTGTAAACCAGTTTAACATACGTATTGCACTAATACATGAGATTTACAGTGCTTTGTTTTCATTTTAAAAATGCAGGTACTTTGTGGTTCTGGACTTTTCAGCATTTATTTTTGAAGTCCATAACATTGTAAATTGCAAATAGAAATTGACTTTATAAAATGTAGGCTTTTTAGCTTTCATTCCCAGCTGTAGTTCAGCCTCAGACAGAGGGACACAGACTTCTCTGACTACATGAAACCTTCCCTGCTTATCCCCCATGATATTATTCCTCTCTGCTCAGCACTATGGATTATATTGGCAGCTGTATACATTTTAGTAGATTACAATTTAGACTGTTGCCATTGTCATTCTTTACTCAGTGCCAACTTATACACAAGTTAAAACATATTAAACAACACATTTCGTGCTAAAGCTGCAGGTACTTTTTGGGGTCTGTTAGTAACTGACAATTGTCCGTTGGAAAACTGGGTCACTGTTCATCCCAAGGGATATGTAATCTGGAGCAGGTTTATTTTAAAGTGGAAAATGATTGACTGTTCAAAAACATAACATTAATTTCAGTTCCTGGTCAGTTTGGCCATATCAGATAAGCCATATTTACTGTAAGCAGAATGGGTGTGTATATCAGCACTAGAATTGCGCAGCTCAGTAAAAGGATGGCAGCATAATTGTCTGAGGCACTTGGGTGGCGTCTTGTTTGCAAGGTATTTGGTTTAAATGCCAAGCAAATATACTACCATTTCTCTTTATAATGTTGCCACCGCAGCACCGTTTTAATGTAAACTAATGATGGGGTCAATTTTCCCAATACGAAAGTCTGAAAAGAATCACATAGTTAATATTCCAGGTTTACCAGCTTCACATGAATGGAAAGGGGATCAATGGCCCCTAATATCTCCTTTTTCTTCCCATAGAATCGCAGTGCTGGCCCACTGTTACTACCAAAATTGTATTGTTGTATTTAAAATGAAAGAAGACATATAGAATTAGTGTATATCATCCCTCATGCTGTAGGCAATAAAGAATAATATATGATACTGGTTTTACTTTGGGCTAAAAATTTACATCTTTAAAAATGTCCCCTTTATTGGAGCTCCTTATAGATCTGCTACAGTCCCTGTCTGTGTTTCAAATGGGATGTTTGTGTATTCTAATGGTCCCTGCCAGAAGTACAGTAGGAAGGGGCTAGCTAATCCCAGCTCTGCAGCCACACACGCAGAGGCAGGTTGCAGTTCCCTATCAGGTCCACTTAGCTGCTGGTTGCTTCCTACCCTACAGCAAAGTGTGCTGTGTGCTAAATTAGGTTGAAAAAAGACATACGTCCATCAAGTTCAACCTTTATGCCTATATATAATCTGCCTTACCCCCATCTTTAGAAAAGTATAAGCAGGCTAATCTATATTGCATAAATAGGGGCAGATTCATTTTCTTCTAGTTTTCTATGGGGTCATGAAGGTGCCAGAGAATTGTTCTCTAAAGGTAAAGCAACTTAAAAATTCTCAAGTATGCTAGAGAGATTAAATCTGATCATATATTTACATATCAACTCATTTGGCAAAGTCACCAACAAGTGAATCTTATCTCAATATGCTCAACTCAGTACAGTGATGGGGATACAGGCTGGGTAACTGATGGCATCAATGAGCCAATCACAGTCCAGATATCAGTTAAGTCGGCCCATTTTGAGTGCCCCATACATGGGCAGATAACCTGCCAACTCAGACTGAAGCAGCCAAATTGGCAAATAAAATCTGCCCATGAATGGCCACCATTACATTAAAAACATTTTTGATGTGCCTATTGGTTTGAATGGATCTTGCAGATAATAGCCCCTAAATTTGTGTGGCAATAAAATATGAGGAAAATATATGAATTTAAAAAAATCTTGACCTGTCGGAGAAACAATTTTTTGTTTAAATCAAACCTAATTTTCCTCTCAGCACTTTTTAATTTTTTCCCATAGAATAAGGTAGTACATTTTTAAATTAGGACCATTCCTTACACATCCATTTACAAATTAGATATATTAATGTCAAAATCGTAATAAGATGATTGTCCCATGATATGTTTTAGATCTAATTAAATTTCCACCCAAGAGAATTTCATCTGAATCCCCTACACAATTATAGTCACAGTTCAGCATATTCCTGTGTCTATAAGAGGCTCCGTAACCCTACAGAGCTGTGTAACTGCACTAATTGCAGCCATGTTTGGCATCAGCCATAAATTATAAACCCAAGTAAGAGCAATATTTATATATCTGGGGGAAAACATTCTTTGCCTGGATTAAGGAATCTTAACAAAAGTAAATGCACTAAAACAACAACAATGACAATACCGGTAAGTAGAATATTGTGTCAAAGATTCCTTTGCCCAAAGGCCTTAGTTATAAATTGAAGTGTCCCAGGTTTATGATGAAATTTGCTGGTTTGTATTTTTTGCCCCCCATATTTATTTCCCCATAACTGAAAACATTTATAAAGGTGCAGAGCAAACGTAACTACAATGTAGGTTTCATTTAATTTGGTTGCTTTTAGACAAGATGTACATTTTACATTAACATTTATTTATAAAGAGCCAACATATCCCGCAGCGCTGTACAATAAGTGGGTTACATACATTGGACATACAGAGTAACATATAAAGCAATCAGTAACCGATACAAGAGTTGAAGAGGGCCCTGCCCAAAAGAGCTTACAATCTACAAGGAGAAAGGTTTGAGACACAAGGTGTGGGAATGGGCATGACCAGAGTTGTGAGAGGTGGGGCACAGGGTATTGCTAAACTAGATTAGGGTAAGCCTCTCTAAATAAATGTGTTTTTAGAGATCTCTTGAAGGCAGATAGATTGGGAGAAAGTCTGACAGTTTGTGGGAGTGAATTCCAGAGAAGGGGGGAGTTATGGACTGCTTTAAATGTGAGAGTCATTAGTTTGAATTTTATCCTGGATGGTAGGGGAAGCCAGTGCAGGGATTGGCAGAGTGGCATGGCAGAGGAGGAGCGGTTGGAGAGGTGTATGTGCCTTTCTAAATAACTTATTAGTCCCCACTAAATCTACTAAAAGACCTTTCTATTTGTGTATAGCTCTTTCTGAAATGAAGGCAGACTGAGAGCGATAATCATTTATTCCCCACCACATCTGCAACAAGACAATACCATTTATTTAAAGACCTTTTTGTACAGAAATATTGCTTAGGTTGGATTTTAGTTTACTGTTGGGACCCTTGGATTTTATACATCTTCTCAATACTTCCCTCCTTGAAATAACTGAATGTGATATTACAGGGCCTATTTATCATACTGTGTGAAACAACATCACAAAAAGGGGGGAAAACCTGTGTAAAATTACTGACAAATTTATCTGGATGTGTTTTATTTTACTGAATTCTGGATTTAATGCTGTTATTCTACACCATTTCTGGCTCCAAGGTCTCTTATGTCTCTCTTCTAAGCTCTACGTGTTAAAGTCTTCAAGCCTTTACTGATAAGATTTTTACTTAGAGCCCTGTTTATCAAATATGGATAATTTGGATTTGTGTAGTTTTAGAGGTTTTTACAACTTCGACTAAACTCACATTTAATGAATATTTTCCCCACTAAACTGTGTAAAACAAGCAAAAAAAAAAGGAATACCTTGAATCATGAATATCGTATCATTCATATCATGAATATCAATAATAGCTGCCCCAACAATTTCTGTGGTGGGTCCAAGAAGACCCTTCAAGACCAAAAACAATATTTAAACTAATTAATCTCACCGGTGACCTATTAACTATATAACCTCCCTCTACCTACAATGTACCACTATTACCTCTCCCTCTTCAGGATTAGGATGCACACAGAGGAATCTGTGTATTGTATATTCACTATTCACATGACAATATTAGTGTTGGATACCAACAGGCAGTTAAATAACTTGATGCTGTGTAATCTGCAAAGTAACACAATCATTATTGGTAGTTGGAGACATTACCTGAACCATATACAATATATAGGAAAAACATATAAGGTATTCTTGGGTATTTGAGGCTTAAGAAGGGTTTTTCATTTGTCATATCAACCATAATACATAGAGAAACTTAAAGGAACAGTAACACCAAAAAATGAAAGTGTATAAAAGTAACTAAAATATAATGTGCTGCTGCCCTGCACTGGTAAAAGTTGTGTGTTTACTTCAGAAAGTCTACTATAATTTATATAAATAAGCTGCTGTGTAGCCATGGAGGCAGCCATTCAAAGGAGAAAAGGCACAGGCACATAACAGATAACAGATAAAACACTATTGTATTCTACAGAGCTTATCTGTTACCTGCTATGTAACCTGTGCCTTTTCTCCTTTTTTCCAGCTTGAATGGCTGCCCCCGGGGCTACACAGCAGCTTATTATATAAATTATAGTAGTGTTACTGTAGCAAACACACCAGTTTTACCAGTGCAGGGCAACAGTGCATTATGTTTTTATTACTTTAAAGCTCCTTAATTTTTTGGTGTTACTGTTCCTTTAAAGAGCTGATCAGTTCAGCAACAGACCCATTTCTTTGACAAAATTGAGAAGTGTAGTTTCCTTAGCTCCTCTTCTAGTGTGCCAAACAATAACCCTTTATTCAGGCAGTCCCTTAATGTTTTGGAGACCTAAGTGTGGCCCTAAGATATAGATAGGAAGCTGTTTCCTTTTCCTGGGTTAAAATAGTTTACTGGCAGCTCTGTAACTGGCCTAAAGATGTTATAATTCTATTGTATACAAAGGGAGACACAAGTACTCTGGGATTCCATGTTACTAGAAGGTGGATGTAGCATAGGGCCTGGGTGGTGGGAAGGCCCAGGACGAGAAGATTGTGTCAAAATAATTCTGTAATAGCTCCCTCCAGGAGGTTGAGGCAGGATCAGGTTAGCTAGTGAGCAGCAGTAGAGGCACGGCCATGGGTGTACCATCCCAGAGTAGGGATTTGTACAGACTTGGGGGTAGACGCTGTTCTGCCTGAGTTCCACTTGGAGTCCCTCAGAACTGAGGCCTGGACACTTCCAAGTTGACAAAGTCCTCTGTTCTATTATTGACCCTGACAGTAAAGCATTGGCTGTGTTCTTTGTATGTGAGGAACTGCTGAATACTGACCTATTTCAGACTGTCTCCTAATTGATGATTCTACATTTCTGCAATATAGAAGTTATTGTTTATTTTAAATGTATTTGCTCAATCTGAGGGTTATGGTTCTGTGATATCCTTCCTCCAACAATACACAAGGGCCCATACCCAGATAGAAGAGTCGCTTGATTTATTGATTTGTGTGGTGAACTGATAACACTTGGAACAGTTATACTTACAAGGTAACTATCACCTTGCATGTATGTGATTACATTTACAGGCCACATTAGCTGCAATTAAATATGTAGTTGGAAATCTCAGTTCCGTGGTAAAATACTTTTTTAGGGACTAACAAGTTCAAAAGTAGATATTACCTTTTGCTAATTAACGTGTAATCATGCTGCTGATTCATGCCGCTATGTAATTACAACATCTCAGTGATTAGTGCTTCATAGGAAAATGCTTTACTTTGAGATAACCACCATCATTTGTTTCAGCAGGAGATGGGCAGAAACAACCAAACCTTCTTTCAACAAATAGTCCTTTCAGGATTTCAAGTGCCTCAAAGCGTCAAAATTCCCTTTTTCCTCTTGCTGTTCATATCGTACAGTGTAGCACTATCCAGCAATGTCACAATTCTTACTTTGGTATCATCAAGCCCCAGCCTTCATCATCCAATGTTCTTCTTTCTCAGTCACCTTTCTCTGTCTGACATAATACTAACCACAAGTATTGTGCCCACTATGCTACATGGTATACTTAGAGGAGAATTATCCATGCCAATTCCTGCTTGCATCACACAGCTTCAGTTCCTTGGTATTGCATTAACCTCAGAATGTTTCATACTTGCCGTTATGTCCTACGACAGGTATTTGGCTATTTGCAATCCATTTCACTATATATCAGTCATGGACAGTAAGTTTCAGATTTGGCTCGTCGTTTGTTGCTGGGTTCTTAGTTTCTTAATTTCCTTTCTAACTGTGATTTTTGTTAGTAAATTAGAATTTTGTGGTTTCAATGTCATTAATCATTTCTTTTGTGATTTTGCTCCACTCTTACAACTTTCCTGCTCAGACACATCTGCTGTGGAGCTAGAAAACCTTGTGGTGGCCATTCCAACAACTTTGTTTCCAGTGCTATTCATAACTGCTACTTATATTTGCATATTTGTTACTATTCTCAGGATCCCATCTATCACAGGGAGACAAAAAGCATTTTCCACGTGTAGCTCACATTTGTCCGTTGTAGCTATTTTCTTTGGGACACTCGTTGCACTTTATGTGGTTCCTTCCAATGGCCATTCTTTAACTGCAAATAAGGTTCTTTCTCTGCTCTACACTGTAATCACTCCCTTGTTCAATCCCATGATCTACTGCCTAAGGAACAAGGAAATAAAAGCTGCATTGAAAAAATTAGTGCGGTGTGTTTGTAAGTAAGAGAAACACCTTCATGTAAAATAAATACAGTGGTAAATGTGAAATCCATGGAAATGTGAGTCCATGGCCTTTCAGGAATCGGAAGCAATTGTAGTAGGCCCTGAGGCAAAGACCTGGAAGGTTTGGAACGTTGACAAGTTGGACAGGAATCAACATAATTACCAACATCCTGTCTCAAAGTTGGCCACCAAAGGGTGCGGGACATAAGAAAACAGGTTTTATTGAGGCCAGGGTGCCCAGCCACCTTAGAATCATGAGCCTCTAAGAAAACCGACTCACAGAGGTTTTCTGGAACAAATAACTTCCCTGGGGGTACGTTGGGTGGAGAGTTAACCTGAGCTTCAGTCAAAGAAGTAAGTAAATCTGGACTCAGGGCTGCTACAATCACACCTTAGGGACAATAGGATCAGGTAGAAATCTCTGCAGCGGATTGGGGTCAAAACTCCTAGACAGGGCATCTGCTTTGACGTTCTTTTCGCCAGGTCTTTAGCTTATAATGAAATTAAAACGAGAAAAGAATAATGCCCACCTGGCCTGTCTAGGATTTAAGTGTTTAGCAGATTCAATATATAAGAGATTCTTATGGTCTGTGATTACTGTTACTACATGTTTAGCCCCTTCTAAGAGGTGTCTCCATTCAGTAAATGCCAACTTTATGGTCCAATGTCATAATTCATCTCCGTAGGAAAAAACTTCTTAGAAAAAAAAACACACGGGTGAATCTTATTAGTCACAGGATGAGGCTGAGATAGGACCATCCCTGCCCCAACTTCAGAAGCATCTACCTCCACTAGACAAGGGAGAGCCGAATCAGGGTGCAGAAGTACATGAGCAGAAATGTAAGCTTCCTTTAACAGTTTAAAGGCTGTTAAGGCCTCTACCGACCAGATACTTGGGTCAGCACCCTTTTTAGTGAGAGCAGTAATTGGAGCTACTAACACCAAATAATTCTTAATAAATTGTCTGTAATAATTGGCAAAACCCCAAAATCTCTGTATGGCTCGCAGAGACAAAGGTTGTACCCAGTTTAGGATAGCCTGAACCTTTATGGGAGATAATATACTCAAGGAAGTGAATTGAAGTGAATTGAAGTGATTCGAAGATGCACTTCTCAATTTTAGCATACAAATGATTCAGCCTTAATCTAAGTAAGACCTCCTGAACATGAGTACGGTAATCAGACAGATTATTTGAATAAATCAAAATATCATCTAGGTATCCTACAGATTGGCCTAAAAGATCACGGAATATGTCATTTACTAATTCTTGGGAGAAAGCAGGGGCATTACATAACCCAAAGAGCATTACCAGATATTCATAATGCTTTGTTTTCCATTCATCCCCTTTCCAGATTCGTATTAAATTATAAGCGCCTCTTAGATCGAGCTTAGAAAAAAATAGTGGCTCCCTTTACTCTATCAAAGAGTTCAGAAATCAAGGGAAGGGGATAACGGTTTTTGACCTTGATTTTGTTTAAACCCCTACAGTCAATACATGGCCTGAGACCCCCATCTTTCTTCTCTACAAAGAAGAATCCAGCTCCTGCAGGAGATGAAGAAGGCCTTATAAACGCTTTCTCCAGATTTTGCTTAGTATATTCTTCCATTGCCTGGGTCTCAGGAAGAGATAAGGGGTAAGTTCTTCCTCTAGGAGGAGAGGAACAAGGAATTAAATCTATGGCACAATCAAAGGTTCTTTTTTCCCATAAAAACAATCAACGCACCAGAGGTCACCCCTATAGATTAGAGGAACGGAGCTTCCATTTGAAGCAGCGTAGGGGGTTCCTCGCGGTGAGGGCAGTGAGGTTGGGGAATGCCCTTCCTAGTGATGTGGTAATGGCAGATTCTGTTAGTGCCTTTAAGTGGGGCATGGATGAGTTTTTGAACAATCAGACTATCCAAGGCTATTGTGATACAGTAGAACCCCCATTTTACGTTTTTCAGGGGACCATGAAAAAAAGATGTAAAATCAGGGAAAATGTAAAATCAGGGAAATGTGTTAAGGACACATAAATGTCAATGATTTAAAGGAAATAAGTACAGGAATAATTTTTTATTTGCAACACAGTTCCTTTACTGAGTTATTTCACAGGTTTTAGCAGAAGTACTGAAACAACTTTTTACAGTACTGTAAAACATTTTGCATTTAATGCATGTGTTTGCTAAAAGTTTGAATATCACTATAAATTAATAAGATGCGGAAAAGAATACTGTACAGCACTGAAACAAAAATCTGCACCTTGTACAGCTGTTCCCCATACTTGTGCAACTCTTGCGGTATTTTGTACGCTCCCGGATAGGTACGCATGCGCAGTATGAAATATGAGGCGATAGTGGTGACGCTGACCTTCCTAAGATGGCGCCTGTGATCGCAAGATATGGGGGAAACTTTAATTCCTAAAGTAAGCTGTATTTTTACCTTAAAACTAAGCGATTTGCTAGGGAGAGGCATGATAAAAACAGTGTAAAATGCGGGAAATTCATATGTAAAATCCGGGAATAGAGCCCATAGGAATGCATTAAAATTGGTGGGACCACAAAAAAACGGTGTAAAAAGCGGGAAAACTTAAAATCCGGGGATGTAAATTGGGGGTTCCACTGTACTAATATCTACAGTTAGTATTAGTGGTTGTATATATAGTTTATGTGAGTGTATAGATTGGTAGGTGTGGGTTAGGTGTGCTGGGTTTACTTGGAAGGATTGAACTTGATGGTCTCTGGTCTTTTTTCAACCCTATGTAACTATGAAGAGTTTCAGCAGCCTTTTTAGAAAAGACGTCTGTAAAGGGGAAGTAAGGGGAAGGTAGCCCCTGTAAAGAAATTGCAGCCAGTACTTGGACGGCCTTCATGCATAAGCTCTGAAAATCTGTTCCCCATTGAAATATTCTATTAGTTAGCCAATCAATTTGGGGAGACCTAAGATTACCGGGGTACGCGGGCAATCTATGATGAAAAAGGAAATTTGTTCCACATGGTGAGAACTTATAGACAAGGAACAACTTACGGACTTAAAAGATATAACCCCACAACCTAGGGAAGTACCATCTATAGCAATTAACTTGACAGAAGGAAATAGAGGAAGTGCGGGTATTCCGTGTCTGCGGGCAAAGTTAGAATCTAAAAAGTTCCCTTCCGCCCCGGAATCAATGAAAGCCAAGCTTTCCACACTACTTGTATCCCATCCCAAAAGGACCGGAATTATGACTTTAGAAGATTTTTGTTGGGGAGTAGAAATGACTTTGCCCAAGCAGAACTCAGAGGGAGGTAAAGTAAATGCCCAGAGCTGTGGATCCCAAAGCAGGAGGGTCATAACGAAGTTAACTTTCAGCTCCTCGGTGGGAAAGGAACGAGGGAGGAAACTAAAATACAATTTACATGCCTCCTGGAAGGCGAAAAATTTACTATGCTCCCCAGAAAACTCTTCAGGGAAAGGAACCTTAGGCTCCACTACATACATTCCTGGAGCTGTGTGTGGAGAACTTCCTCCTGGGAGAGAAGCAGGAGTAGGAGCAGCAGGCTGTTGTTGGAGCGCATCCAACCTTACAGGAAATCTCTGTAGCATTGGATAATCTGGTCCTGCTGGGCTTCTTGTTCCCCAAGACGCTGAAGGAGACTTGCCCGGATCTCCTCAGAGGAAGGTGACGCAGCAGCCCCCTCAGCATCCATGTTTTTCGGGCAGGGCCGGAAATAGGGGTAGGCAGAAGAGGCAGCTGCCTAGAGCGCAACGATTGGGGGGCGCCAGGTAGGAGCCTCTCCTACCTACCTCTAGGCTGTTATCCGTTTTGCGTCTCTTCGCATCGCACAAACCGACCCCCCCGCTCGTTTGAACTGTGCATGGGCACCAAAACACACGGACGTGGGGATGGTGGTTGCGCGATGGAGGTGCAGGGGCAAGGTGGCTGACCGGGTAGCCTAGGGCTCCTGTCAGTGCAGTGACATGGAGCAGAAGATGAGAACTGATTTTCTTCTCTTTACCCGAATACAAAACGTAGGTGGAAAGAAGCAGACTATACGCCAGCTGTGACTTTGGCCTTACAGGAATCAAAGAGGGCATCAGGCTCCTGGTACTGCTACTACTCTGACGGTGTTTGGTCCCCTTTAATCAAACAGAGGCAGCTGGGGAAGCTACACCCATGCTTGCTGCATTCAGCCTCAGACTATTCCAGGAAGCAGATAACAAACCTTGTTTGCCTAAAAGACCGAGAACGTTGCCGATTTAAAGAGCTTCATAAAAAAAACTTATATGAGTTTTGAGGAATACTGTGCAAAAATTGAATAAACAATTATGAATCCATTACCATCTTTTTTGTTTTTGTTCAGTCAACTGCATAACAGATATTCATCAGCAGAAATGACCAAACTGTTAAGCTGTTGCTCTATGTGGTTATGGGACCAAGCCAGTGGGTTAGGGTTGCATCACCTTTTTAAGTTGGGGGCATCAGAGCTATTGGTGACCCACCAATAAAGACTCAAAACTGATATGTCTGAAAACCACTCTAATATTTCATACTGTACCACACTATTACTCTTTGATGTTATAGTTAAATTATTACAATATAGTATGTTTATTTTATCTACTAAAATGCTATTCACTGTTTTTCTAGACCAGCGTTGCATTGGGCTATTTTACTCACGGGAAATTATAGTGTTTTGCTTCCCTTGCGGCAGGCAATGTTTTATTTGGTATTTTTACAAACAAAATATATGAATTTATAGTTTACTGGTTAGCAGCTTGTAAACTGGGATCCTAGAGGGATGTAGCAGGTAGTGGAACATTAGGATATAAAGCAGCACTGGCCCCTGTAACCAGATACATGCCGGGGAGGAACTGTGCCGTAATCTGGTGAGTAATTCCTGCAGCACTCGCTGTACTTATACTACAATGTTTTAACAAAGTTCTAATTGTGCCTAATTCATTTAGATAAATGTTGAGGATTTCATCTTGTTATATATTTGTGTGGTCTTATCTGTTCTAGTGTTTTAAGGCACTTTTTTATTTGATAAGGATATCCCCTTAATAGCATCTGAATGAAATAAGAATGATGATTAGATGATCATTTGAAATTAGGTTGTGGAACTACCTTGACAAATGTATTTATTTATTTATATTAAGTATAACCTTGTAAAAAAAACTACTTTTAAGAATGTATGCCCTTGCACAGAATAGATTGTATGCTGAAGCTGCACCTGTATTGTACCACTAATAATGTAGTAGATAGCTTTACTAGCACACAGGGCCGAGAGTGGACTAGTCATATGGGGGGGGTGTCACTACATAGAATAATGTATTTTTAAATGGTACATTTCTGACAATTTCATACACCAGTTTCTATATGTAGAAAGGTTACATATACAGATACAGGTATGGGATCCCTTATCCGGAAACCCGTTATCCAGAAAGCTCCGAATTACGGAATGCCTGTCTCCCATAGACTCCATTTTAATCAAATGCTTCAGAATTTTAAAACTGATTTCCTTTTTCTCTGTAATAATAAAACAGTACCTTGTAATTGGTCCCAACTAAGATATAATTACCCCTTATTGGGGGCAGAACAGCCCTATTGGGTTTATTTAATGGTTAAATGATTCCCTTTTCTCTGTAATAATAAAACAGTACCTTGTAATTGATCCCAACTAAGATATAAATAATCCTTATTGGATGCAAAACAATCCTATTGGGTTTAATTAATGTTTTATTGATTCTTTAGTAGATTTAAGGTATGGAGATCCAAATTATGGAAAGACCCCTTATCCGGAATACCCAAGGTCCCAAGCATTCTGGATAACGGGTCCTATACCTGTATAAATATTATGATAACAGTCTTTAGGGTTGGTAGAATATTTTAATAGATCGAGCAAGGACCATACCCAGTGATAAAGCTTCATTATTAAAAAAAATGGTGTAGCTCCAGCAATGGTAGGGGTTAATCTTACCTGCACCTCTCCCCCAATCAGCTACAGGAGAAACCTTTTTCTAGACCCTGTCTTGCTTTGTTCCTTGCCTGACCAATCAGGTTCTGTTGTGAGTTAGAGTTTAGCATTTGTGCTTTAGCCAGAAAATACTGTTGTGAAATCTGCCTGTCTGACCCTGCTAATTCCTAACCCTGTGGTACTGTGCTGTTGTTGATTTCTGTGTATGATGTTGGATTGTTTCCTGACCATCCGCTTAGTCCCATGCCTTGGGGCTGCGTCTCTGATTTCTGTGTAGGAACTGACTAGGCCTCACAAACTGTTTTAAACAGGGGTTCTGCCTCTCTGAGTTACTGCTCCTATCTGTGCCGGCACAGTTCCCTAGCCTGTAGTGCTCATTACAGGGGGGTATTCAGTGTAAGCACCCTGCAGCCTGTTCTTGGGTGCCTCCCTTTATTTAACCCCCTTTATGTGATTCCCTAACAGTGTTAAACTAACTTGAAATTAATGTAAATAAAATGGCTCTAATTAAGCATCTTGTGCTGATACCTCAATGTTGTCTTTAAAATTGTATTTCTTGTTACAGGTAATTAACCTCTTTTGTTCTGTCTATTATATCAATGAAGTGGATCACATTTTTCCCAGAGCAAATCAGGGGATTGGAGCATTATTTAAAAATCCTCAGCGGGCTGTATTGTCTGGTTCCCGTGCTGCTTGTAATAGTGGCTTTATTGCTGACACTGCCAGGGAGTGCGGGGGCTTCTGCTTGTGCTCTGGAAGATCAGAGTCCGAGTGGAGTCCAACAGGATGGGGATATAATATTGGGAATAGTTCTTTCTTTATTTAGGTCAAGAATGGATGAGAAGGAAATTCAATTCAACCACAAACCTTCCCCACGCAAATGCAATTAGTAAGTTATATTCTCATTAATGTTAACTGTACTGGCAAATCAGTTTCCAACTGCATTTATAACAAAATGAGTTCTTCATTAAAGGTCTGACATATATTGGCTTAAAGGAAAAAACACCAAAAAATGAAAGTGTATAAAAGTAATTATAACATAATGTACTACTGCCCTGCACTGGTACAACTGGTGTGTTTGCCTCAAAAATTTATACAAACAAAGCTGGTGTGTAGCCAGGGGGCAGCCATTCAAATGAGAAAAGGCACAGGCACATAACAGATAACAGATAAAACACGAGTGTATTCTACAGAGGTTATCAGTTATCGGCTATGTAACCTGTGCCTTTTCTCCTTTTTTCCAGCTTAATGGCTGCCCCCATGGCTACACAGCAGCTTATTTATTTGTGTTACTGTAACAAACACATAACTTTTACCAGTGCAGAGCAGGAGTATATTAAATGTTAATTTCATTTTTTTTGGTGTTACTGTTCATTTAAGGATTTAGAGAAACATGTGTCTCCCATCTCAGTCAATGGAAACATTAAGATGTTTTAACCTTTCACAGACTCAAATCAAGGCCAGTTATGCTCCATCACACCTTTCCCATTTTGTTGTCTATCTATCTTTTTGTTTACTAAGTTGTTCTATACTTTATACTAGTCTACCTTTATTGTACAGTATTTGGTGATATTATAAGCAGCGTATATCTAAATGATTATTTTATTGTACTATTTTGCTTTGAGCCTGGTGGCCTTGCTATATAGAGTTGATACACTGCTTATAATATGCCTTTGTAATTAGATTGTACTACACACACTAGCAATTAGGGTGTAACCCTCTGTTGTTTCTCCCAAAACTAAACTGAAACTTTTTTGAAGAAAGATGGTGTCCCTTAGGTGCCAAAGGTACCTACTTACATTAAGTAAGTGCTGAAAAAATACCAAAGACCAAAATTCAAATTCAACCCCTCCAAATTAACCCATGTGTACATATATACCCATACTTATACCAACCTATCTATACACTATATATCAGAACTAACTTGAGATCACAAAAACCTTCACTGCTTGAAATGCAAGTCTGTTCCTCTAGTCTGAAACCCTAACATCATTGTAATAAGAACTATGTGCATTGGTCTATACAAACTATTTCATTGCATTTACATAGCTACAGGTATGGGACCTATTATCCAGAAATCCATTATCATATAGCTCCAATAAGTGTCCAACTGAAAAAACACTTCTTCATATTTTACTAGTTTACTTATTTATTTCTTCTTTAATAATACTGTACTTCTCATGATAATACATCACATTGTGTGACTACCCTAGCTAGCATAAGTCTATGTTTTTATCAAAACCATCCAATCAGGGTTTCTAATTTGTATATGTTTTTAGTAGCCTTTATTATTACACAAAGAACCTTTATTTGAAAAACACCAGAATTGCAGATAATAGATCCCATAGATCCCATACCTGTACTCTTTATTGTCTGTCTTATATCTCTGTCTTTTGTCAATTGTCTTTTTCTGTCTTATTGTCAGTATGGCCTCAATGTGTAGGGCTATCTCTCACATACAAAGATTGAAAGCAGAATTAATCAAATTCATATTTGATGTCCAGGATACTCTTGGGATTAGACCAGAATGTTTATATCTTTATCTGTAACCATCCAGGAAGCTAAAGGGTAAACTGATTACTAAGTGGGACTTGAAGCCTTTATATTTGGTATTACTCATGCGTTACTGATTTTGGCATTGATGGTAGAAGGGAATGACATGCCAATGTGCCCCTGTCCATAATAGACTAAACAGAATCATTTAATATAGGAAAAAGTACTGGAAGCCCCTTTAGTTTGTAGGCTTCTACCTACCTGCACCTGTCCTTGGCCCTTTACTCTGAATACATGACCTTTTCCAATGATCAGAATAAACCATTTTTCTTTGTTTCATACTCAAAACAAAACCTACATTATAGGCATGGCAGTGAGTTGCTTTGTTTAAAAATAACTTGTGTTTCTATTTTCTAGTCCATCACTTATATATTATCAACATTATCTAGCAGCCATTTTTGCCATTGAGGAGATCAATCAGAATGCTAACATCTTACCCAACCTGACCCTTGGCTACCGTATCTATGATGCCTGCACCAGTGAAAGTCGGGCAGCAGCCAACACTCTGAGCATATTGACTGGGAGGACGGCATCTGTACCCAACTATTCCTGCAATGACAAGGGAACACTTGCTGCTTTTGTGGGTCATTTACTTTCCACACTGACCCATGTAGTATCGGACATGACAACAATTTACAAGTTCCCTCAGGTGAGATGTAATTGTTCAAAATTGCTACATTTTAAAGTCAAAATCAGAATAAGCAATAAGTTGGTAAAACAAATGTAGATTTTCTTGTTAATACTGTTGCTGCATAAAAGGAAATATTAAGCATCAATAGTTGACATTAAAAAGTTACACATTAATGTAGCACATGTAAGACAGTCGGTATAAGAGTACCTCATACTGTCCTGTAATAGGCCTGAAATCCATGACAACCCTGAAGAGATCATACTTATGAGGGACACAACATTTCCCTGTCTGTTTTTCACACATCCCCTTATATTATCATTGTGTACAGTGATATTGTTTTATCAAAATGCATTGACAAGTGAAAGATTTCTGTAAATTCACTGGGGGTCATTTATATAGTTTGTGCAGTGCATATTTTTTTAGCAAATGGTTGGTTGTGCATGTTTTCCCCTTAAGGCTTATATTTTGGCCTGCTGTGCCCGGTTTGTGCCTGTATGTTACCCAACCACTTAGACTGTAAGCTCTACAGGGCAGGGAGCTCCTTCCTATTGTGTATCATACTACATGGCACTTATTCCCTGTGTATTTATATTTATATATATATTTACAGGTATATATTTATTGTATGTATTTATTATATCACTTGTCCTCCCTGTGTGCAATTTTGTATATTGTAAGATTGTACATTGCTGCGTACCCTTGTGGCGCTTTATAAATAAAGTTATACATACATACATACATACATTCCTTTTTGTGCTAATTGTAGTGAAATGCGTATTGCGCACAAAAATTCGCAAATGAGATTGCAATTTGCACGAGCATGCCCTCCGTGCGCGCTTAGTATGCCCGGATATAATGCTTATTTTCTCTTTGCGAATAAAAATTCACAAAATCAGTTTAGCAAATATTTTTTCTGCCACTAAAGTTGTGGCATAACTCGTACACGCAGAGTGTGCGCATAAATAGTCACAAATTGTAAATATGCCATATTTAAAAAGAATGTCTCATTCTTTACAGATCAGCTATGGGGCTCAGGATCCTGCTCTGGATGACAGGCAGCAATACCCAACATTATACAGGACTATCATCAGTGAAAAGTATCACTTTGTAACCATCAGTCAAATACTCAAACTGTTTGGTTGGACGTGGGTGGGAATTATCTGCTCAGATGATGAAAGTCACCAAAGTGCTGTTAATAAAATAAAGTTTGAGATCACAAAAAGTGGGGGTTGTGTGGAATTTGTGGCTGTGTACACTACTGAAAATGTATGGATAAAAACAAAATTTTTAGAAAAAATAAAGTCTTCATCAGCAAATGTCATTATTGTCAGCAGCGACTCCCATATGCTGCTCCACATTTTATTGAGTATTCACACAGATATAGAACTCAAGAAATTTTTAATATTTTCATCATCTCTGGAAAACATGAGTAACTTTGGGGATTCTTCACTCAATGGGTCATTGATCATCTCAGGTAACCAAGGAGCCATTCCCGGCTTCAGGGAATTTGTCTACACTGCTCATCCTACCAAATTCCCAAATGATGAAATTACAGCCCTTTTGTGGTTCATACTTTTTGGTTGTTTAAAATTTGCAGACAATTCCTCTGGGATATACATTCCAGCCTGTACAATGAATGATACTCTGGGTATGACTGGTACTTCATATTTCGCCATAACAAATTTCTATATCACTTACAATCTGTACATTGCCGTGTATGGCCTGGCACATTCCCTGCATGAGGTACTTTATGGTGAGGCTTATCAGAAGCAACTCTATGAACCAAAGCTTCATCTTAATGTGTGTAAGGTAAAAATCTTTGCTAGTCTTATTGTAAATTTACATTTGCTGTACATTGATATAACTTACTTTGAACACTCTGCTTTTAACCACTAGGTAATTGGTATAATATCCAAAAGTGCAAAGGTACACCCAAATATACACAAAAAAATAGAGATATATGTAATGATGGGCGAAAAGTTTCGCCAGGCATGGATTCGCGGCGAATTTCCGCGTTTCGCCATTGGCGGATTGTTTCGCGAAATGGATGAAAAATTTCGCTGCGGAAAAATTTGCCGCACGTCCAAAAATTGTCGCCGGCGTCAAAAAAATAATAGTCGCGGGCGACGAAACAATAGCGCGCGACGAAACAAGAGCCGCGCGACGAAACAAGAGCCACGGGCGACGAAACAAGAGCCGCGCGACAAAACAATAGCCGTGCGACAAAATAATAGCGGCGGGCGACGAAATAATAGCCGCGCGACAAAACAATAGCCACGGGCGACGAAACAAGAGCCGCGTGACGAAACAAGAGCCGCGGGCGACGAAATAATAGCCGCGCGACGAAACAATAGCCGCGGGAGATGAAACAATAGCCGCGCGACAAAATAATAGCCGCGGGCGACAATTTTTTTTGTCGCACGACATTTTTGCCCTTTCGCTAATTTTTCGCCGTTTCGCGGATCTTTTCAAAGATTCGCAAATTTTTCGGCGAAGCGAAACGGAACAGATTCGCTCATCACTAGATATATGTTATAAGTGCAAAAATTCCAAAAAATGAATAAAAAATTGCACATATTTATAATGTATCATAGTATTGCCAGCCATATACCTCAAGTCCAAGCAATGTTTAAGGCATAAGGGAAACTATCTTGACAACATTTAGAAGTAGCCAATAACCCACCATAATATATAAACAGAGCACAAACTATATTCTGGTATATATATATATGTATCTCAGCACTCCTAAAATACAAAATGGCAAAAATGCATGCAAGAAATTAGCTGATGCATCGCTTTTAAACTAGTTTAGGACTGACGCAATGGGCACTGACGGGGCATGTCGGCTTATGCATGTTTGTACAAACACTGTGACCAAATGTGTCTTGTTTTCAACTGAGCGCAGGTATTTTCCCTCGATGCCTGTAGGGTAGTTAATTCACTTTTTTCTTGCATGCATTTAAGGCATTTTGTATTTTAGGAGTGCTGAGACAGTCTAGATGTATATAGTTTAACCAGGTCTCGTGCACCCTAACTTTTCCCTTGAATCAGGGGATGAGCGACAATGCCATTGAATGTGTATATATATATATAGGTATGGGATCTGGAAACCTATTATCCAGAAAGCTCTGAATTACAGGAAGGCCATCTACCATTTTAATCAAATAATCCAGATTTTTTTTTTTTTTTTAAATGGTTACCTTTTTCTCTGTAATAATAAAACAGTCCCAACAAACATATAATAAGTCTTTATTGGAGTCAAAACATTCCTATAGGATTAAAAAATATTTCAATGTTTTTTAAAAGACTTAAGGTGTGGAGATCCAAATTATGCAAAGCCTCAGGGTCTGATACCTGTATAATAAAGAAGCATTTAATAAATACAGGGATTGATTAAGAAATTGCTTCATTTAAATGTATCTTATTACGATTTAATAAGATATAAGCATTGATGTAATAGAAAAGATTTACAAATCATGATAGTTCCTACTAAAATTGTGTTATTAAGATGAATAGAATTGTATATAATACCATCAAAATCGATTTATAGTTACCCTGCAAACATTGTCTCAATTTGTTTCATTTCCAGCTAAATAACCATTTAAAGAGCATCCATTTCCAGACTGCTTCGGGAGATGAAATATTTTTTAATGAACACGGAGAGGTTCAGGGAAATCTTGACATTGAAAACTGGATTTCTTATCCAAATGAAACAACAGCCATTAGAAAGGTTGGAACCTTCAATTCTTCAGCCCCTCCTGGTGAGCAGCTCCTTATCAACAAGTCAGATATCATCTGGGGGACTCCACTGAATGGTGTAGGTTACCATCTTCCTATCATAATATGGTGCCATAACCATGTGAAATTGTTCTATATACCTTAAATATTCACTAGTAAGGACTGTCGAGCAATATAGTCATGTGACACTGTCAAATAAATCTTATAGTTTCATTAGAGGTACACTGGAAAGCCTAATCCAAGAATATCTAAAACAACTGTACTATGAAGAGAATGCTAGCCTTTGTATGGTAGATAAATGCATAGATATACAAAATCTAGTATAATTGTATATAATAGACAGTCCTCTTCAGGGACAGATAAAGGACAGAGGTGAAGTTGTGGATCTCTGTTGTAGAAGATGCCCTGGCTGATACAATAAGTAACAAATCAAGAAAAGCCCATATGCCTTCCTTAGCAAATCAGAAAATACAAAGATAGTACTTAAGGGGTTCTCTATACATTTGTGTTCAGTTAGGTTAAAGGGGTAGTTCACCTTTAAATTAACTTTTAATATGATGTAGACACTGATATTCTGAGACAATTTGCAATTGGTCCTCTTTTATTTTTAATGGTTTTTCGGTTATTTAGCTTTTTGTTCAGCAGCTCTCCATTTGGTATTTCAGCAGCTATCTGGTTGCTAGGGTCTTATATACCAGGTAGTGGTTTAAACAAGAGATGGGAATATGAATAGTTAAGGGGCCTGCATGGAAAAATAAAACTGTAGCTTCACAGAGCAATACTTTTTGGTCTGTGACCCTCATTTGAAAGCTGGAAAGAGGCAGAAGCGAAAGGCAAATTATTCAAAAACTATATAAAATTAACTAGGAAGACCAATTGCAAAGTTGCTAGGAATAGGCCATTCTATAACATACTACAAGTTAACTTAAAAGTGAACCTCCCCATTAGATGTGTTTAAGTTAGCTTTATAGACAGTGAGGCAGCAGGTACTGACATCCCAGGCATGTTATATACAGTGAGACGCAGTGGGTACTGATGGCAGATATTCAGGCCCTGGCACTATAACACTGGCACTGATACACAACATTGGCCCCACTGTAACTAACTAGAAATGAAAAAAACAATGACAAAAGTAAAAAAAAAATAGAAAGTGCAAAACACCATAACAAATATATAAAAGCACAATGAGCTTTGTCAGGGGGGAAAATTATTTTAACTTACCCTCCATCTGTTAGGGTAGGGGATATTATAAATGTCAGATGACAAAAAACAATTTAATTCCAGCTAGTGGGTCAGTCTTTAGAACATATACAGTATAGTGCCTGGGTATAGTGCCTGGGTATAGTAACTGTGTATAGAACCTGTGTATAGTACCTGTGTATAGTAACTGTGGGATGAAAACTGCAGCAAAGTTCAAAGCTGGTTTATGGGTAAACTTACAGTCTGCAGATTCTTCTTTTTTAAGTCTTCATTTCTGCAGTTTGCAAAATTTCCCGATCCCTGTCTGCATCTGTGTCTTGATTGGTCAATTTTACTGTCTGTCAAGAAAGCTGTGCTCTGATTGGAGAATATACAAGAAGAAAGATCCAATCAGAGCACAGCTGATTAGAGCAGAACCCGGAGCTTGCAGGGACAGGAGAAGATTTGCAGGACAGCGCAGAAACAGAGCCAGGTTTTTTTATTTTATTTTTTTATTTTTAGGGTGCCAGAGCAGGTTTGGGGAGGCTTAGCCTCTCCTAGCCTTATTGAAAATCCACCTATGTCTGTCTGTTAGAAGACTAGCATGGCTAATGCAAAGATATTTAGGGACTGATTCACTAAAGTGCGATAAAATGTGCGCTGCGCTATAAATTTTACCGCGTCTTAATTTTGGCGATTTTTCGCACGATTCACTATAAGCATACTTGCGCTTTTTTACGCGCGATATTGCATGCGTTATTTAACTCGCGAAGACTATTTCAATGCGGTATTTGCCGGTACATGCGCTAAATTACGCACGCGAATAGTTGCTGCATATGAATGGTAGCATAGAAATAGTGTATAAAAATTGTCGCCACATATAAATGGTGTATATAAATATTAGCCACATATAAATGGTATCATATAAATAGTAGATGCTTATAAATAGTAGCCACTAGTGATGAGCAAATGTGTTCTGGTTATCTTTGGTGAAAAATTAGCAAATCTTTTGAAAGATCCATGAAACGGCAAAAATGTTGTGCGGGCAAAAAAATTGTTGCTGTGACTATTATTTTTTGACGCTTGTATAAATTTTTGGATGTGCGTTGAATTTTTGCGTGGCATATTTTTTCATGCGTTTTGCCATTGGCGGATTGTTTTGCAAAACGCATGAAAAAATCCGCCGCGAAAAAATTCAACGCACGTCCAAAAATTCGCTGCGAATCCATGCCTGGCGAAACATTTCATCACTTGTAGCCAAATATAAATAGTCACGCAAATGAACACACGCCATGTTAGCCATACACGCCAATACTTGCGGAAAATTACTGTATTAAAAATGAACATTTCGCTGCAAACTGGCGGCTGCGTCACTCTAGGGGAAACACAGACTTCAATAAATAACGCTGTAAGTCCATATTTTATTGCAAAAAACTCATTTACTGTACTTTTCTATAATTATCGCCTGCCTGTAGTAGGTGTTAATTTTGAGTAAAATTGAGTAAAAAGACACATACTTGAATAAATAACACTGCAAGTCCACATTTTATTGCCAAAAACTCATTTATTGTACTTTTCTATAATTTTTCGCCTGCCTGTAGTAGGAGTTAATTTTCGCATAGCCGAATGCGATATTTAGCGCGCAAAAGTTATAGTGAATCATGCGATCGTATTCTTTTCAGCGCGGAAATTAATGCATGCGGTAAAACTAGCGCGAGAAATACCGCATGCGAAAATGGGGATTTATCGAACGCGATAATACTATGGTGAATCGCGCGCAAATTATCGCGTCTTTTTTACCGCAAAAAAAAGCGTGCGATAATTTTTATCGCACTTTAGTGAATCAGGCCCTTAGTGTTCTAGGTGGCACTAATGTGGCGAATCTATTGGCAGTAAAATGCCAAAATGACTTTTCTTCTCCTTTAATGTGCTGTCTATTTTAAAGAGCAATCGTGTTTTTGTTCAGAAACCATGACGTCTACATGATGATTTGTATCCCTCCTGTATGGTCAATAGATCTATTAGTTTTCTTGTGTAAAAAAATGTTAAAAGTATATAAAAGTACTCAAACATGAAAATAAAATGTAAACTGTTTCTCTTGAATAAATTATATTTTTTGTTTGTGAAGATTCTTATTCATCCAGGTCATATTATATCTGTAGTAATAAGTCAAATCAACTGGACTTGCTCTTTTTTTTTCTTGAAGACGTTTCACCAGTCATCCAACTGGCTTTCTCAATTTGACTTGTACAAAGATCTTCCTGGAATAAATACCTTGGAATGTTGCTCCAATCAGCATACTTTGTTTATCATAACCAGCATAGGATCAGGGATCTCATGAAGTTCAGATGTTGATTGTTTTAGCATGATTGAAGCTTTGAGGTATTATTATACCTTCCAGGGAGAGGTGCCAAAACAGCATTATATGGCGCAGACAATAGACATCCAGATTGGGCCAATGTTAAAAGCAGTAGGAAGAGAAACAGGACAAGTGAAAGAACTTGGTCCTCCCGTATGTACTGTAGCTGGGGTGTCCAAAAAACTTAGAAGGATTTTTAAGAAACACAGCAACCCTGTTTGCTTTAAACACAGCAACACACTGAGACAGTGTTCACCCAAAAGACCCAATCCCAAAGCATAAGAAGAGTAATATCATATATGCAGTACAGTGAAGTGAGGAGTGCTCTGACTTATATGTGGAAGAAACCAAACAACAGTTACACCAGTGTATGGCACAGCACAGAAGAACCAGCTCCTCTGGTCAGGACTCACCAATGTACCTACATCTAGAGGAAAAAGGATACACATTTGAAGACAACAGATCCAGATTCTAGACAGGGGGAGCGACTGGTTCAAAAGAGCTGTTAAAGAGGCCATATACGTGAAAACAGAAAAACCGAGTTTGCATAGGGGCCAGGGCTGTGACATCTATTGTCTGCCACATACAATGCTGTTTTGGCACCTCTCCCTGCAAGCTATAATAACACATCAAAGCTCCAATCATGCTAATACAATCAACACCTCACCTTCATGAGATCCCTGATCCGATGCTGGTTATGATGAACAGATTATGCTGATTGGAGCAACATACCAGGGTATTTATTTCAGAAGGTTCTTTGTACAAGTCATTCTGAATTGAGAAAGCCAGTTGGATGACTGGCAAAATGTCTTTAAGAAAAAAACACAGCAAGTCCAGTTGATTTATATTTTTCCATTTTAATTCATAATAATTTGTACATTAACTAGCAATTTAAGAGCACATTTTAAACAAAATCAATGTCCTTAAATACAAAAATAATAATGTACATTTTATTTGTTTCTTTTCTAGCACTTATAATTTTTCTGTGACATAAGGAAGAAAAGAACATCAATTTTAGCAATAATATTATGTGAAGTTTTAAAGTTTACTCTTACACATCAAATATAACCAGTATATAGATATCCAAACAAATATAAAATCATATTTTTATATAGATCCCACAGTCTGTGTGTATTGGTATCTGCCAGGCGGGATACAGAAAAGCTGAAAAAAAAGGCCTCCCAGCCTGCTGTTATGAATGCGTACAGTGTTCCGATGGAGAGATTGCCAATGTATCAGGTGATCTTATAATGTTATAGATTTATAGATCACACAGGAAGAAATTACAAAGCAAAAATGTTGAATTTTCTAATACTCAATAATATTTTCCATACGTAATATTATACTGAAAATCTCTGAATATAGAGATAGAGCAAAGTTTAATTTGCTTTTAGATATGCAAGTGGTTCCCATGATTTCCATAAACTCAATTGTTAAGTAACTTATTTTGATTTCCATATAGTTGAGATAAAAATAAAGATTTATCTAAACTTGTATTTGGTTGTGCCAGGCTACAGATGCCTTTGTGAATAAAAATGCCAAATTACCCAAACACTTTTTTGGAAATAAACACAGTTATGCATCTTGTGCATTGTTCAAACACAACAGTTATTAAACATCTCTACCTTTGGAAGATTTGTTTTCACAGCTCTGCCCTAATTTACCCACCAGTTCAGAAACACTTGCACCGAGGGTCTAATTTATTACAGATAAAACAGCAGAATTTAAAATAATTTATATCCGTGTGATCTGTTGTATGGTATAACAACAAACTGACACTTTAAACAAAGTTGATAGCTGTGCCTCTCTGTTGAAATGTGTGCAACTGCTTTGACACCTAAATCGTATAAACTTTTTCAACTATTAATGATTTATAATGATTCTAATATAATGATTCCAACCTAATGATAATATAATATATATAATCTAAAATGTGTGTGTTGTGTCATGTAGTTACTGTCTGCCAATCTCTTTTTTTAGACATGGAAAACTGCATAAAGTGCCCTGAAGATGAGTGGTCCAACGAGAATAGAAATAAGTGCATTAAGAAAACCATTGACTTTCTGTCTTATGCTGAACCTCTGGGTTTGAGTTTAGCGATCTTGGCAATTCTGTTATCCATCACTGCATCTCTAGTCCTTGGAATCGTTATCAAGAACAGACACAGCCAGATTGTGAAAGCCAATAATCAAGAACTTAGTTATAGTCTTCTCCTAACACTTATACTATCCTTTCTCTGCACATTACTCTTTTTAGGAAAACCCATGAAGGTGACCTGTATGTTTAGACAAGTTACTTTTGCAGTCATATTTACCACAAGCATCTCCTCGGTTTTGGGGAAAACTGTAACTGTACTGATTGCATTTCATGCTATAACACCTGGAAGTATGTTGAAGATCTGGGTTGGAAAAAGAGTTCCAAGGTGTCTTGTTCTTCTTTTATCTCTGGGAGAGGTTATAATTTGCATTATGTGGTTTCTACATTGCCCACCATTCCCTGATTATGATACCAGATCCCAACCATCTGTGATGACCTTGCAGTGTAATGAAGGTTCTGCTGTGGCATTCTACATTGCAGTAGGGTACATTGGAATGCTGGCCTCTGTCAGCTTCATTACCGCTTATCTTGCCCGTGGGTTACCTGACATATTTAATGAAGCCTCACACATCACCTTTAGCATGTTGGTGTTCTGCTGTGTGTGGATCGCTTTCATCCCAACATACTTGAGCTCCAAAGGCAAATACATGGTGGCAGTAGAGATATTTGCTATTCTTTCTTCCAGCTCTGGGTTGTTGGGATGTATATTTATACCCAAATGTTACATCATCCTTTTAAAACCTAAAAAAAGGGTCAAGGAGAAAGCAACTTCTAAAAAAAAATAAACCAAAGTTACTCAACTATAAAACACATTAATATTTTTCACAACATATTTACTTTTGCATAATTATTTTTGGTTTACACTTCCTGTTTTTTTTCCTGGCCGGGTATATCCCCATCTCTCCCAGACTGACTTTGTTGTTATATAGTTGCATTCTCTGGAACTCCTTTTTAGTGTTTTTTTCCCCTAAAATGTATTTAACAAGATGACATAGTTCCTTATTACTATTATTATTATTATTATTATTAATAAGGTGTTAATCTCCTGGGGCTTTGTGTGTACAGAAACACACTTTTTGTTAATAGCTTCAGCTTTGATTTAGAAATGTATGCCTTCAAGTACGTGGGTTGCTAAGCTTCAAGATTTACTTCATAAAAGTACTTTATAGCCAAAACAGGTATAATACACTGATTTGTTGTGGTGTTGGAACACTGTTTACAGTGAGAATTTTTCAAAAATACTTTTGTTTTATCCTTTTGCTTTTCCAAATAAACTGAGCATCAAACAACTGCCAGTAACTGACATTCTGTAAATGCAAAAGGAAACCACTTTCCAACAATAACATAAAAGTGCTAATAATATATTTATATTATATCATTCCTTCAGTGCTAAATACAATTAACTAATTAACTGTAATATCTAATACAGGGATCCCCAACCTTTTATAACCGTGAGCCACATTTAAATAGGAAAAGTTTTGGAGAGCAACACAAGCAGGAAAATGAAAATGTTCCTGGAGGTTCCAATGGGAGCTATAATTGGCTATTGGATAGCCCCTATGTTGACTGTCAGCCTATAGAAGGCTCTGTTTGGCAATTAAACTGGGTTTTTATGCAACCAAAACTTGCCTTCTAACCAGAAATGTAAAAATAAGCACTTGCTTTGAGGCCACTGAGAGCAACATCCAAGGGGTTGGGGAGCAACATGTTGCTCTCGGGCCACTGGTTGGGGATCACTGATCTAATATATAGGGAATGTGATGGAGTTAACCATCCCCACTGTGAGGAAGTATACAAATTTAATAATAGTCTGTTTGGTTTGATGACAATGAAATTTTAGAATTGTGTCATGTGGTTGGTCAGTTGGCAAGGCATTCTTGTATTTCTGTCTCCAAGTTTTAATATGATACTGGAACTCCTCGTATTCTTATATTGTCTCTACGGGACCTATTCTCTATGTCCTCTAATTTAAGTTGGAGGTCCAGAACCTGTTGTTGAAGTTGAAACAGGCAAATATTTAGGCAGTTCTCCAGAAAAAATACATTCCTAGGTAAATAAAAAAATTGTCCATAGCAAATACCCCTAAAGTTAAAAGCACAAAATGGTCAAACACAGCTTGCATTTAAATTTGTGAAATTTGGCTGGCAAAGAACATTTTACAAAGACTCATTACACATAATTAGACCAAAGAGAATTCGGTATTCCCAACGTAAATATGTTTTTGGTCCACAATATACAAGAATGGAATAAAAGGCTGCCTCGTCATATCAATGTGCTCTGTATCTCTACAGATATTCGGGATCTGTGTGATAAATATATTTGTTTCAATGTCACTGGCTCTAGTGCCATAACCATCAACTGGAAATGATGCCCCCTGCTTTGATTTAAAAGACCTGGCTTGCAGAAAAACTTACATTTATTAGGTAAAAAGAATAAAAAAATCCTATTCAGTGGGTAATCAGAAGGGCAAAACCACCAACATATTTAGTGTTTTTAGATTAAATATATTATTTATTGAAAAACAGGACGTATTTTTAGCCGTGTTTTCTCTGTCCCTTCTGTTTTAAAGCAAGGGAAATCAAATGAATGAACAGGAGCAAACGGAGATCTGAGGTGCTGAATGGAATCTTCTTGCAACATTTGAAAAAACCTTTCATTCATGATATCTGCCCTTAATCATAATTAATTACAACCAATGGTGATTTGTAGGTGATACACAGTTTTTCTATTTTGCGCACAATATACTAAACTAAATTTATATTTGATCAGTTATCTTGGTTCATTGTAGGCCCAAGAGCACACACTCTGGTAGGAATTACACATGGGGAATAGAATGTTAAAGGCTAATAACATGCAATCTGTCAACTGGTGAATTACAGCTGAACACAAAGTTTGCAAATAAGATCACTTAATCAACTTAATTAATTGTACTTGTTATATTAGGTGATGGATTTAGAAAACAAGACCACAGACAAAGCAATATTATTATTGGGGTTTCAGATACTTTACAAATATAAGATAATCTTTTTCTTACTTATTTTTATACTTTACAGTCTCACACTCATTGTAAATGTCATGATAGTTGCACTGGTATCTTCAAGCCCCTGCCTTCATCATCCAATGTATTTCTTCCTCAGCAATCTCTCTGTATCAGACCTTATACTCACCACCACTATTGTTCCTAACATGCTGTACGGGTTACTAAGAAGAGGAGTGACCATGTCTATTGCTGCCTGTATCACTCAGTTTCAGTTCTTTGGCGTTGCCATCATGTCAGAATGTTTGCTTCTTGCAGTAATGTCATATGATAGGTATCTGGCAATTTGCAACCCATTACAATACGTCCCTTTAATGGACAATAGACATCGTTTTCAGCTTGTGATTTTCTGTTGGTCTGTAAGTATTTCGGTTTCATTTGTGATGAGGATATTGATAAGCAGATTAGATTTTTGTGGTCCAAACATCGTTTATCATTTTTTCTGTGATTTTGCTCCCATCCTACAGATTTCTTGCTCGGAAACGTTTAGTTTGGAATTAGTGGAAAAGTTCCTTGCTTTCCCTATTTCTGTGCTTCCCTTTACATTTATCAGTGTAACGTATGTGCGTATCATCATGTCTATCCTTAAAATCCAATCTAGCTCAGGGAGACAGAAAGCTTTTTCCACCTGTAGCTCTCATTTGGCTGTTGTGGGAACTTATTTTGCATCATTAATTACCCTTTACGTGGTTCCTTCCACTGGAAACACATTAAATGCCAATAAGATTCTATCTTTGCTCTACACTGTGATCACCCCATTGTTTAACCCAATCATATATAGTTTGAGGAACCTGGAAATGAGGGCAGCATTAGGAAAATGTATAGGTGTTAGGTACAGTGATTAACGGGAAACTGTACAGAGGCATACTAACTGAAGGCGTTTTAAGTATGCAACATGGATAAGGCGTGTTTTCTGATGTCTGACCAAACACAAGTTATTTTTGTCCGGTGTGACCTCTGATGCATGGTAAGAATCTAGTGCACATTCTCCTTTGTGCATGACCTGATTTTTAAAGAGCCATGAGGTCTCAAAAAAGCTTTTGCTACATTCAGTACAAGTATATGGCTCTCATTGTAAAAAAAAAACCCTCTGCAAATATTAAGATGGATCTCCTTTCTTCTAATCTGAATGGACCAATTGTGTCAGTTGAAGGACCTACTCATAAATAAAGCATCAGGTGGATTATTGGATTGTCCTCTTATATATTTAGATATAATCTTCTTAAGCACCTCTTCTTCAGCATAAACAGCTCTGACTTGGGCAGTATTTCTATATAAATAAGACTTTCCATACCCTTTAACAGTTTAGTTGACCTTTTTTGGACTCTCTATTTTAATCTATGTAGAGCCCTGAAGACCAAAACTGCATTGGATATTATAGATGGATCTTACCAGTGCTTTGTAATGGGGAAGAATGAACCACATCTTCCACAAAACGATACCCCTTTTAATATAGCTCAAAAATTATGGATTTGCTAAAAGCAATGCAAGTAAGGGTATAAGTGGCCGCATATTTTTACATGCCAGGTGCATGACCTTAAATTTACCCACATTAAATCTCACCTGCCACTTAGCCGCCCAGATTGCCAGATTGTCAAGATCCTGCTGCAAGGATTCCGCATCCTGGATGGAATTAATTGGGCTTAAATTTTTAACTTACTAATAGTGATGAGCAAATGTTTTCGCGAGACAAGGCGATTAGCATTATAAGAAGTTGGTTGACTTTCCTCTTTAGCATTTCCGATCCATGCATCCAGTACCCAATGCCAATATGGTGCCAGGCCCCCAATCCATTCTTTATAGATACTTTATTTCATGACCTGGATAAATGAGAATCTTCATAGACATTTAGCTGCTATACAGGTATGGGACCCCTTATCCAGAATGCTTGGGACCTGGGGTCTTTCTGTAATTCAGATCTTCTACCTTAAACCTTAAAAAAATTATTTAAACAGTAATTAAACCCAGTAGGATTGATTTAGCTCCAATAAGGATTAATTATATCTTAGTTGGGATCAAGTACAGGTACTGTTTTATTATTACAGAGAAAAGGGAATCATTTAACCATTAAATAAACCCAATAGGGCTGTTCTGCCCCCAATAAGGGGTAATTATATCTTAGTTGGGATCAAGTACAGGTACTGTTTTATTATTACAGAGAAAAGGGAATCATTTAACCATGAAATAAACCCAATAGGGCTGTTCTGCCCCCAATAAGGGGTAATTATATCTTAGTTGGGATCAAGTACAGGTACTGTTTTATTATTACAGAGAAAAAGGAAACCATTTTTAAAAAGGTGAATTATTTGATTACAATAGAGTCTGTTCCGTAATTTGTTTCTGGATAACGGGTTTCCGGATAAGGGGTCCGATACCTGTACTTCCTCTTTCCAAATGAGCACTCACTCACTCTCCCTCTCTCTCTGCTAAAAGTATTGTTTTAATAGGGTACCCATACTGTATAAATAATGAGTTTTTAGTTGTTTTCTCTGCTAATAAATTTAACAGTAAGTTGCATACTTGTGTTAGGGCATTTACACCAGACTTCCTTCTCAAATAAAAATGTCGATGTTACTTTTAAGACAAGTTTTTATTGATGATGTTCGTGAAGTATTAAATGTGCATTTAATCCTGCAGTGTATGGGTTTGTATTATATATCCCAACAGCTGTCATTTAGAAAAGGGGGTCCCTTATTTCATCATAAGCCTGGGGCTGTTGATCCTGCTATTTACTGTATCAAGCTTTACTTGTTAAAATTGAAAACAACTATATATATATACAGTGGAGGAAATAATTATTTGACCCCTCACTGATTTTGTAAGTTTGTCCAATGACAAAGAAATGAAAAGTCTCAGAACAGTATCATTTCAATGGTAGGTTTATTTTAACAGTGGCAGATAGCACATCAAAAGGAAAATCGAAAAAAATAACTTTAAATAAAAGATAGCAACTGATTTGCATTTCATTGAGTGAAATAAGTTTTTGAACCCCTACCAACCATTAAGAGTTCTGGCTCCCACAGAGTGGTTAGACACTTCTACTCAATTAGTCAACCTCATTAAGGACACCTGTCTTAACTAGTCACCTGTATAAAAGACACCTGTCCACAGAATCAATCAATCAAGCAGACTCCAAACTCTCCAACATGGGAAAGACCAAAGAGCTGTCCAAGGATGTCACAGACAAAATTGTAGACCTGCACAAGGCTGGAATGGGCTACAAAACCATTAGCAAGAAGCTGGGAGAGAAGGTGACAACTGTTGGTGCGATTGTTCGAAAATGGAAGGAGCACAAAATGACCATCAATCGACCTCGCTCTGGGGCTCCACGCAAGATCTCACCTCGTGGGGTGTCAATGATTCTGAGAAAGGTGAAAAAGCATCCTAGAACTACACGGGAGGAGTTAGTTAATGACCTCAAATTAGCAAGGACCACAGTCACCAAGAAAACCATTGGAAACACATTACACCGCAATGGATTAAAATCCTGCAGGGCTCGCAAGGTCCCCCTGCTCAAGAAGGCACATGTGCAGGCCCGTCTGAAGTTTGCCAATGAACACCTGAATGGTTCTGTGAGTGACTGGGAGAAGGTGCTGTGGTCTGATGAGACCAAAATAGAGCTCTTTGGCATTAACTCAACTCGCTGTGTTTGGAGGAAGAAAAATGCTGCCTATGACCCCCAAAACACCGTCCCCACCGTCAAGCATGGGGGTGGAAACATTTTGCTTTGGGGGTGTTTTTCTGCTAAGGGCACAGGACAACTTATTCGCATTAACGGGAAAATGGACGGAGCCATGTATCGTGAAATCCTGAACGACAACCTCCTTCCCTCTGCCAGGAAACTGAAAATGGGTCGTTGATGGGTGTTCCAGCACGACAATGACCCAAAACATACAGCAAAGGCAACAAAGGAGTGGCTCAAGAAGAAGCACATTAAGGTCATGGAGTGGCCTAGTCAGTCTCCGGACCTTAATCCAATAGAAAACCTATGGAGGGAGCTCAAGCTCAGAGTTGCACAGAGACAGCCTCGAAACCTTAGGGATTTAGAGATGATCTGCAAAGAGGAGTGGACCAACATTCCTCCTAAAATGTGCGCAAACTTGGTCATCAATTACAAGAAACGTTTGACCTCTGTGCTTGCAAACAAGGGTTTTTCCACTAAGTATTAAGTCTTTTTTTGTTAGAGGGTTCAAAAACTTATTTCACTCAATGAAATGCAAATCAGTTGCTATCTTTTATTTAAAGTTATTTTTTCGATTTTCCTTTTGATGTGCTATCTGCCACTGTTAAAATAAACCTACCATTGAAATGATACTGTTCTGAGACTTTTCATTTCTTTGTCATTGGACAAACTTACAAAATCAGTGAGGGGTCAAATAATTATTTCCTCCACTGTATATATATATGAAATCAATATGGGGCCTACCCAATAGACCGTGTTACATAAAGAAATCCACTTTCTCAGATCATTTCAATTTCTGGTGCTTATTCCCATTTTTGCTGGATCTGCATAGTACTAGCATAATCTACCTGGGCACATACCTAGCAACTACTTCTAAAGGCTGCAGTAGGAAATTGTGGAATGATATGCTTCTGAGGGAATAAAATGAGGAAACAAGCTTTTTGATAAATGAAATAATTTAGGATTTTGCCAGTAAATGGCACTTGAATTTTAGGTCAGAAATGATGGTTTATCCCTCTGGTCCACTAAATTTGTTGAATACTTTGTAGATTTGAAGTGGCATTGCACGTTGCTATATGGGGCCAATGTGCCTTTTATCCTGTAATGTTGCAAACTAAATGGACATGAAAGACATACATTATTAGTCCGAGGCTAGCTGACTTCTACTCACACTTGTAATTAGGTTAAGCTAACTAAATAAGAACTGTTATTGCTCATTTAACTATTAAAGAGAAAGTTCATCTTTTGTAAAGTCCTACCCGAGTGGTCTCAGAGCTTTATTTAATTTGTCCATCCACATTATTTCTTTCTGTAGTAATAACCTATTGTAATCACCTCCCCTAGAGGGAACATTCACCACCTGTAGAACCAATCTTAATTGTGTGCTTCTATGTCTCTGCAGTTTAAAATGTTTTGTACTTCATTAAGTCACTGTGGTCAACTGACCACCTGTGTTCCCCAATTCTGATCCTAATCTCCCTTTTTGATTTGCCCACATAGGCCGTACCATAAGGGCAGTTCAACATAGATGACCCCAGTGGTATGTGCAAGACTTTGGAGAACTAATAGAGAAAACTTAAAGAGAGAAAAAATGGTCTGCACACAACTTTTCTGGGAACAAATGGTCCTATAAAAACTCATTAAGATTACCAGGAGTTTAGGTTGTAAAGGAGTGAAAACTTTGTAGCTGCAAAACATGCTATAGAAAAACATGGCTTGTGCTGTGGAAGAATGACCAAAGAAATATGTAAAAATGTGAGTTTTCCTTTTAAGTTCTCTATAGTGGGAGATGTAAGCTTTTAGGGAGATGTTACTATACAGAGAATGCTTTCTCTGTTGAAAGGATTTTGAAGTCTCATCTGGGAATCTATAGTGTTCTGGAAGGAACAGGCAGGCCAAGTGATCCATTCCAGTGGCCCATCTCCCATACTGGAGCTCACAGGTATGCAATGGTATGGAGATTATGTGTAAGGTCTCTTTGAGCAGGGTACAGTGAAGAAAGGCTGCCTGTCTGTATAAGGGACTCCCAGAGCGGCTGCAGGTGCTGCCTGCCACTGCAAGGAGCAGAGGGAGCCATTCACAAAATGACTAAGAGACTAAGGGGCACATTTACTAAAATTAGTTTTTTTCTGTTTTTAAAAGTCATATAAACTCGACATGGTATAAATTCAAATCAGACTCAATCCTTACTGTATTTATATAATGTCATGTTCTGTGGCTACTAAAGCAAATAAAGTGCATTAAAAAGGGCATTTACTGAAGGGATGAGAACATAATTTTGCCCCTTTATAGGTCCCTGGTAAGGCCTCACCGTGAGTATGGGGGGCAGTTTTGGGCTCCAGTCCTTAAGAAGCATATTAATGGGCTGGAGAGAGTGCAGAGACTGCAACTAAACTGGTAAAGGGGATGGAAGATTTAAGATATGAGGTTAGACTATCGAGATTGGGGTTGTTTTCTCTGGAACAATGATGGGATTAACTTCCCCTTAAAAAGGTGTAAAATAGAAAACAATGAGGGGATTAACTTCCCCTTGAACTGGGTGAAACTGAAAACAATGAGGGCATTAACTTGTCCTTGAAGGACAGCCTGTCACTGACTATTCTATTCCTTTACTATTCTAAGCCTCCATAGGACTCAATGTTACTCGACAGATCAAGCCTATAGAATTATTATTTTACAAAAAAAAGTTAATTAAACCTTAATAAAGCACAAATTATTGGAGTTATTTTTGAGAAACTCAAATTTATCTGAGAATAATAACAAAAAAATCGAGTTCTGATGAAAACCCACTTGTAAATCTCGAAATTATTTAGAAGTAAGAAAAAAATCTGATTTACTAATTGCTTAGTAAATAGGTCCCTATGGAGAAAATTTGTATTTTTTCTAAATTATAGAACAAATTGTAATGTATGCAAAAATTTTGGTAAAATTCCACGAGTTTTTTTGTAGTTTTCGGTTAATGTCCACTAAAAATTGTACTTTGCACAAAGATTACGAACATTTTGGAATTTGCTTTCAGAAAACACTTTGTTTACACTTTCATCAGGACTATATTTTCACCAGGTTTGATCTGTCAAGTGCTATTGAGTTCTATGGAAGGTTTCAAAGCCAGAAAGGTTTTTGTGGCGTTTATGAACTTTTCAGCCCCCAAATTTTGTGACTTTCGGAACGCAATTACGATATTTTCGCACGAACGATAAAAGCATCGTCGAGACATTTTAGAACTACAGTAATGATTGTGGTTACTTCAAATTTATACCATGACGCATTTCAAGGCCAGAAAAAAAGGCCTAAGTACCTAAGTGGAAAGCCTGGAGGCTGATACATTCCCCCATAAACATATTATGAGTACAGGGGTGACCCCAACCATTTGTGTTTTGTTACTAGTAGTCCACAAGAGGCCCAGTTTAGTGAAGAAACTTATCAAATGTGTGGAGGCAGCACCCAAAGGCAGGATTTATTTTTATGATGTATGCTTTGTATGCTGCATTGGTCACCATTGTGTTAAATAAACTGCCTTAAAATAAAGTAAGTGTCTGTTGTGGATTACAATCACACCTTCAGTGATAATATAGTACAGTACTGTTTCATACCTCCCAACATTTGAAAAATGAAAAGAGGGACAAAAAGATTTGGTGTGCGCAGCGCGGCAATTTTAGACCACGCCCACTTTTGTGGCCACGCCCCAATTACCACACCCCATCCATTTTTTTTCAAAAAATTCTCCTTTTATATAGAAATGGCAGGATCAGACGCAAATGTGCTATACCCTCATACTGTACTACCTAAGGAAAACAATATAGCAACTCCTACATATAAAATACAAATATAGAGAGAAGGCAGTGAGTTATTAGTGAGTTATAACTATCTACCAGTTTGCCCCCCCCATACACAGTGCCCCCAATAGCCTAAAAGACAGTACTACCCATACACAGTGCTCCCATACACAATGCCCCCCATAGAAAGCGCCCCCCATACACAGTGCCCCCAATTGAGACACTCCCCCCATACACAGTGCCCCCAATTGAGACAGTCCCACCCCATACACAGTGCCCCCAATTGAGACAGTCCCACCCCATACACAGTACCCCCAATTGAGAGAGTGCCCCCCATACACAGTGCCCCCAATTGAGACAGTCCCACCCCATACACAGTGCCCCCAATTGAGACAGTCCCACCCCATACACAGTGCCCCCAATTGAGACAGTCCCACCCCATACACAGTGCCCCCAATTGAGACATTCCCACCCCATACACAGTGCCCCCAATTGAGACAGTCCCACCCCATACACAGTGCCCCCAATTGAGACAGTGCCCCCCCATACACAGTGCCCCCAACTGAGACAGTCCCCCCATACACAGTGCCCCCAATAGAGACAGTCCCCCCATACACAGTGCCCCCAATAGAGACAACCCCCCATACACAGCGCCCCCAATAGAGACAGCCCCCCCTCCATACACAGTGCCCCCAATAGAGACAGTCCCCCCCCATACACAGTGCCCCCAATAGAGACAGCCCCCCCATACACAGTGCCCCCAATAGAGACAGCCCCCCATACACAGTGCCCCCAATAGAGACAGCTCCCCCCATACACAGTGCCCCCAATAGAGACAGCCCCCCCATACACAGTGCCCCCAATAGAGACAGTCCCCCCCATACACAGTGCCCCCAATAGAGACAGCCCCCCATACACAGTGCCCCCAATAGAGACAGCTCCCCCATACACAGTGCCCCCAATAGAGACAGCCCCCCCATACACAGTGCCCTCAATAGAGACAGCCCCCCCATACACAGTGCCCCCAATAGAGACAGCCCCCCATACACAGCGCCCCGAATAGAGACAGCCCCCCCCCATACACAGTGCCCTCAATAGAGACAGCCCCCCCATACACAGCGCTCCCTTCTTCTTCTTCCCCAGCGGCTCCTCAGTGTATGCGGCTCCTTCTCCGGCGGTCCCAGGCACTTTTATAAGGTTGCGCCCGTGCGTAATGACGTCACCCGTGCGTAAGGGTGCAACCTTATAAAAGGGCCTGGGACCGCCGGACAAGGAGCCGCATACACTGAGGAGCCTCTGGGGAAGAAGGAGCGCCAATGCATCCCGCTGTCCCGGGTAAGTCAATGAATGTTCCGCATTTCCGTAATTTATTACGGAAATGCGGAACATTCATGGAACTATCCGGGACAGCAGGACGCGCTCTAAAAACTGGGACTGTCCCGCGGAAAGCGGGACAGTTGGGAGATATGCTGTTTGTAACTCTCAAAAGGTTTGTCCCTGCTTAATTATATGTCAAAGCCACTCAGGAAAAGGATTCTCTGCTGTCAATTCACCCTTTGGAATCTGGTGAATGGGTTTCTCCAGCACCATAACTGGAGGCCGTGTCTTTAACTACACTGGAAAGCATATTTCCAAGTATTGCTTGTCTTTCCAAAATCATTAAAATAAGCGGATAAGACGTATTGGGTAGATGCCTCTCACTGCCAACTGCAAAAACAGACATGCACTCCTGCTAAATAAAGCCCTCCATGGACTTGAGCCAAAGCATAATTGAAAGATTTATAAGAACTTACAGACTCCATCATCCCGAAGGAAGAGGAATAAAGAGCTGCATACGCTATACCTGCTGGCTTAAGTGGTAGACTTAGTGAGACACTAGCTTGAGATTGAGTGCAGACGATGTTGGAGGACTGTTGTTTCAGCAGGAGGGTCACCATGTTGCCCTCTTGGGCTCTAAATGCAGCCATGGTTTCTACATGGTTTTGACATATCTGCTCTTTTCCTGGGCTCTTGGGTTGATAACATCCCAGTGCATTTTTTGAGAGTGCTGCTCAGTACATATTGCTTTATTCTATGATTTTTAAAGGTAAACTATACCCCCAGAATAAATACCTAACCAACAGAATTATATCATATTAAGTGGCCTATAAAAGAACTTACCAAACTGCACATACATGCACAGGGGTTATGTAATAAATGGCACTACATTTGCCCAAGCGGAGTAACCCATACCAACCAATCAGAAGGTAGAGTTTACTGGTCACCTATTTAATAGCATACATCTTATTGGTTGCTATGGGTTACTACTACGGGGCAAACTTAGTGCCTTTTATTACATATGGGGGATAGAGTTTTTTTAACCTTAAAAGTGATTCACTGTGACTCGTATGAGCGCTAACTACACAGTGTAATTATGTTTTAATTTAATTTTAGCATTTTGCCAGATTTGATAAAATTTTCAGTTCTGCCTTGTCATTAACGTTCTCCTAAAATATTTATTGCAAAGAAATAATAAGGTTTCAAATTTTTAGAATTTTGATTAAAAAATGGTTAATTCTGTTACAGGCTTCACAGTACGATATGTTTTTCTATATTATGAAAAAATGCATAAATGACATGACATAAATATTTAGGCAGACTTAGGGGCACATTCATGAAAACGCAAGTTCGAATCCCGAATGGGATAAATTCAGATAGGATACGAAAATTTCTGAAGATCGCAAATATTACGAATATGCTTACGAAAAAATCATATTAGTCACGAAAATATCGTATTGGCGATCCGAAAATCAGGAAATTTTCGTATTGAACAATCATAAAATGCAGGAAAACCTTTCCGACTTTCATCCTTCTGTGCATGATTTTGGAAGCCTCCCATTGGAATCAATGGCACTCTGCAGCTCCAACCTGGCCCAAGGAAAGTCTCCCATAGGGCTCAATGGCACTCTGCAGCTCCAACCTGGCCCAAGGAAAGTCTCCCATAGGGCTCAATGGCACTCTGCAGCTCCAACCCGGCCCAAGGAAAGTCTCCCATAGGGCTCAATGGCACTCTGCAGCTCCAACCCGGCCCAAGGAAAGTCTCCCATAGGGCTCAATGGCACTCTGCAGCTCCAACCCGGCCCAAGGAAAGTCTCCCATAGGGCTCAATGGCACTCTGCAGCTCCAACCCGGCCCAAGGAAAGTCTCCCATAGGGCTCAATGGCACTCTGCAGCTCCAACCCGGCCCAAGGAAAGTCTCCCATAGGGCTCAATGGCACTCTGCAGCTCCAACCCGGCCCAAGGAAAGTCTCCCATAGGGCTCAATGGCACTCTACAGCTCCAACCTGGACCAAGGAAAGTCTCCCATAGGGCTCAATGGCACTCTGCAGCTCAAGGAAAGTCTCCCATAGGGCTCAATGGCACTCTGCAGCTCCAACCCAGCCCAAGGAAAGTCTCCCATAGGACTCAATGGCACTCTGCAGCTCCAAACTGGCCCAAGGAAAGTCTCCCATAGGGCTCAATGGCACTCTGCAGCTCCAACCCGGCCCAAGGAAAGTCTCCCATAGGACTCAATGGCACTCTGCAGCTCCAACCCAGCCCAAGGAAAGTCTCCCATAGGACTTAATGGCACTCTGCAGCTCCAACCTGGCCCAAGGAAAGTCTCCCATAGGGCTCAATGGCACTCTGCGGCTCCAACCCGGCCCAAGGAAAGTCTCCCATAGGGCTCAATGGCACTCTGCGGCTCCAACCCGGCCCAAGGAAAGTCTCCCATAGGGCTCAATGGTATTCTGCGGCTCCAACCCGGCCCAAGGAAAGTCTCCCATAGGGCTCAATGGCACTCTGCGGCTCCAACCCGGCCCAAGGAAAGTCTCCCATAGGGCTCAATGGCACTCTGCGGCTCCAACCCGGCCCAAGGAAAGTCTCCCATAGGGCTCAATGGCACTCTGCGGCTCCAACCCGGCCCAAGGAAAGTCTCCCATAGGGCTCAATGGCACTCTGCAGCTGCAACCCGGCCCAAGGAAAGTCTCCCATAGGGCTCAATGGCACTCTGCAGCTCCAACCTGGCCCAAGGAAAGTCTCCCATAGGGCTCAATGGCACTCTGCAGCTCCAACCTGGCCCAAGGAAAGTCTCCCATAGGGCTCAATGGCACTCTGCAGCTCCAACCCGGCCCAAGGAAAGTCTCCCATAGGGCTCAATGGCACTCTGCAGCTCCAACCTGGACCAAGGAAAGTCTCCCATAGGGCTCAATGGCACTCTGCAGCTCAAGGAAAGTCTCCCATAGGGCTCAATGGCACTCTGCGGCTCCAACCTGGCCCAAGGAAAGTCTCCCATAGGGCTCAATGGCACTCTGCAGCTCCAACCCGGCCCAAGGAAAGTCTCCCATAGGACTCAATGGCACTCTGCAGCTCCAACCTGGCCATAGGAAAGTCTCCCATAGGGCTCAATGGCACTCTGCAGCTCCAACCTGGCCCAAGGAAAGTCTCCCATAGGGCTCAATGGCACTCTGCAGCTCCAAACTGGCCCAAGGAAAGTCTCCCATAGGGCTCAATGGCACTCTGCAGCTCCAACCCGGCCCAAGGAAAGCCTCCCATAGGGCTCAATGGCACTCTGCAGCTCCAACCCGGCCCAAGGAAAGTCTCCCATAGGACTCAATGGCACTCTGCAGCTCCAACCTGGCCATAGGAAAGACTCCCATAGGGCTCAATGGCACTGTGCAGCTCTAACCCGGCCCAAGGAAAGTCTCCCATAGGACTCAATGGCACTCTGCAGCTCCAACCTGGCCATAGGAAAGACTCCCATAGGGCTCAATGGCACTGTGCAGCTCTAACCCGGCCCAAGGAAAGTCACGATAACGAAGCTTGAATGATCCAAAACTTTCATACTCAGCGCGATAATACGATTTTGTTGTGCAAATTTTGTCACAAAGTACGAAAAAGTCACGAAAAATACAAAAAGTTGCACAAGGAACGAAATTGACGCAAAAAATACGCTCATTACAAACAAAAACGCATTCGTGGATTAGTAAATTGTCCTTAGCAAATACCCCTAAAGTTAAAGCACAAAACATTTAAAAGTCAGCTTGCAATTAAAATTTGTAAAATTTACATAAACTCTTGCTCATAATTAGACAAAAGAGAATTAATTCCGTATTCCCCACATAATTATGTTTTCAGTTCACAATTTTCAAGAATGGAATAAAAGGATGTGGCATCATATCAATGTGCTCTGTATCGTAATGGATATTTCTTATCTGTTCAGTAAACACAAACTTTCCAATTACACAGGCTCTAATTATATAATCATAAACTGGAAATTATACACCCGGCTTGTGTTTTGCATTAAAAATATTCTTACAAAGAACTGCCTGCACTTTAAAAGTAAGTACAATCAAATATATATGTCAGAGCTTGTATATTTGGGACTAATTTATAAAATATTTGTTATCACCTTCATCCTACTGAATTGGGCCAAATTTCAGTTCAAATGTTATTTTCTTTTTATATTCATGTCTGAAAATATATAGTTAAATGAGATTGTATTTGGCATTTCCAGAGCAGTATAATGTTTAGTTAATACTATTGAAACAGTTATCAATGCCCACAAGTAAGATCTTGCTCTGCTAGGGGATGTGGAGTCGGTAATCACCAGAGCACAACATCAGAGCCTTGACCCCAAATAGCTCAGTTAGATCATACTTTATTTTGATAAATATGTAATAATAATAATAACAAATACTGCTACTGTTACTACTACTAATAACAATAATAATAATAACCACCAACAATTAAAAATTAAAAGTTATTTTTATTCCATACTGTACATTGTTTTCTATATTTCTTGATATGCCTTCTCCCTTCATTTATCGTTTTTTGCTTTTTTTTTAAAGGTGATGAATTTAGAAAACAAGACCACAGACAAAGCAATATTATTACTGGGTTTTCAAATGCTTTACGCATACAAGATAATCTTTTTCTTACTTGTTTTGACTTTTTACAGTCTCACAATCATTGTAAATGTCATGATAGTTGCACTGGTATCTTCAAGCCCCTGCCTTCATCATCCCATGTATTTCTTCCTCAGCAATCTCTCTATATCAGACCTTATACTCACCACCACTATTGTTCCTAACATGCTGTACGGGTTACTAAGAAGAGGAGTAACCATGTCTATTGCTGCCTGTATCACTCAGGTTCAGTTCTGTGGCATTGCCATTGTGTCACAATGTTTGCTTCTTGCAGTAATGTCATATGATAGGTATCTGGCAATTTGCAACCCATTACAATACGTCCTTATAATGAGCAACAGGCATCGTTTTCAGCTTGTGATTTTCTGTTGGTCTGTAAGTATGGGGGTTTCATGTCTGACAATATTACTAATAAGCAGATTAGATTTTTGTGGTCCAAACATCATTTATCATTTTTTCTGTGATTTTGCTCCAGTCCTACAAATTTCTTGTTCTGGAACATTTGGTTTGGAATTAATGCAAAAGTTCTTTGCTTTCATGATTACTGTGCTTCCTCTTGTATTTATCAGTGTAACATATGTACATATCATCATTTCTATCCTTAAAATCCAATCTAGCTCGGGGAGACAGAAAGCTTTTTCCACCTGTAGCTCTCATTTGGCTGTTGTGGGAACTTTTTTTGCATCACTGATTTCCCTATACGTGGTTCCTTCCACTGGAAAAACATTAAATGCCAATATGATTCTATCTTTGCTCTACACTGTGATCACCCCATTGTTTAACCCAATCATATATAGTTTGAGAAACCTGGAAATGAGGACAGCATTAGGAAAATGTATAGGTGTTACGTACAGTGTCAACAGACAGTCTTTCTGTGATACCATGCAGTGGTGAAGTGCTCTACCCCTTTAACCCTTTTGGAACACATGCCAACAATAAATGAGCCCAACCTGCTGTGGGTCTAATGCACATGTAGCCCAAGAAACTGCAGCACACTGTAGAACTTGTATTGACTCAAAGTGACTTTATTGGCTCAACGTAAGTAGACATCATAAAGGCAACATTTGGGGCCTCACTGGCCCTTTATCAAGCCTTCTGGTGGGGCATCATTAAACAAATATGAAAGAAGCATTATTTAAAAAAAAAAATGACTGTAATGGCTTAAGTTATTATTTTGCAAAGAACTCATTTGTATTGATTTTAGTATCTTGTACTGTGATTGGTCTATGAGTCTATTTAATCTATTGGTCTATTTAGCCTATGAGTAACAGCTTCTTAGGCACAAAACATGTTAGTCTTTATATGTCCTAATAAAAGTTTACTTTTACTGGTGCCTGGACTTTAATTGTTCTTACTCTTTAGTTAATTTACTGGTTTTTACCTACAACCCATAGAATCAGGTTCAAGCTGTCGGACAATATATATTTACTGCCATTTATGTCTTTTTTACCACTTCTTTTTCTCTGTTTTATTTCATTTATATTTTTCATATGTGCAAGACAAAAGCACATTGTTATTTTCCTTTCTCATTAAGTCTCTCCCATTTCTTTTTGCCTTACCAAAATCCACCATCTCTTCACCGGGAATTACTCAGTGAATAATCAATGGTTGCTCTTTGTATCAGGAATTCAATGTGGGCCAACTTGTGCCAATCCAATTTCTCTATTTTTCTTAGACAGAAGCCCCATTTCAGAAACAATGAATTTTTGTCAAAGGCTTTGTTATGTGTTACTATCTTTAGACCTAATTTCTAAGTGGCCTAAGGTGTTCCTGATGCCTAGGCAGAAACTGCTAGTACTGTATGTACTGTAAAATGGAATGGAAGATTTGATCTTCCCCAGTTGATAAGTTCTGATCAAGGTATCCATTTAAGAAATATATAAATGCATTCTATGTAAGGTACTCAATATCACCCAACAGTTATATATTGCATATATATTGCTCAACAAAACAAACAATTAAAACTCATGAATATTAGGCTTAGGCTGAAAGCATTTTTGCTGCAAAATATACTATTGAAAAACATATCCCCATATAAGATAGTTTGGCACAATGACATCCACTAATGTTTCAATAACTATCCTTTCAAAATGCAGAACTTGCAGTGCTAATTTAGTACAGTACTGTGTCTAAATCGCAAAAAGTTTGTCAAAGTCACTCATCCAAAGTTTTATTGGCTGCCAGTGCACCCTGATAGGGTTACAGGGAAGTAAGAGGGTAAGACTCACTGCAGTAAGACTCACTGCAGAAATGCTAATTGCTATGCCAACTGTAAAAACACAAAGAGGCCTTACATAAATGCACTCCTGCTAAATAAAGCCCTCTATGGACTTGAGCAAAAGCATACTTGAAAGATTTAGACAATCTTAAAGCTTCCATCATTCAAGGAAGGAGAACAGAGAGCTTCACATGCCAAGCCTACTGACATGAGTAGTGAGACCCTCCTCTGAGGTTCTAAGGTGTACTGACTTAAATGTCCAATAGATCACCACATGAATATATTCAATAGAATACATTATATATGTAGAATGTTAAGAAACCAAATGATAAATATAATAATATGTGAATTATGTTAATTTTATATAATATATACTATGTAAGTGCTAAGCAGATGCAATTTTGTGGATACAAACAATGCAGGTGTAGTTTGTGCTCTATACATGAAACTAGAGCTGGGCGGTATGACCAAAAATTTATATCACGGTATTTTTCAACATTATATCGGTGTCACGGTATTTGATGGTATTTTTTTTTTCCATGCACGATTAGCTGTTAACCCCATTTCCTAATAAATTAGAGAATAATTACTGCAGTATTGAAAATCAGAGTCAGCGAAGGATCGGCAACAGAAAGTCGTAAGGTAAATCAGGCAGGCTCAGTCTCCCAGGCAAGGCCGCAGACAACATAGCACAGGAGGAGGCGTTTGATAGCTTTAAATACCCCCCACGCATGCGCAGAACCGGCACCGTCAGCGTGTCACAGACGTGCACGCTTTGACATGTACGTGCGCTTTGATGCGTGCGCAACGTCCCGCGGACAACGGGATGTGCGCGCGCACGCAAGGAGGCGCGCAAGACCGGCCCGCACGGGTGAGTACCCTGACACCCCGGTATTGCGGTATCTGAAAAATGAATATAGTTTTAAAAAAAAACACCGGTATTCGGTATTAAACGGTATATCGCCCAGCCCTACATGAAACCAATAAAGCTTCCTTCTGTAAGTAGTTTAAAAGGGTTTCCAAGTGTCTCTGATTTTACACTATTCATACACAGGTATGGGACCTGTTATCTGGAAACCTGATATTCTCTGTCTGTTCCCTTTCCTCCGCTCAGCTCATTATCCTCATGTTTCCCATCTTGCAATCATGACCCTTTATAAGCCTGTCCCTGACCATTGCACCTTGCTTGGTCATTAATCTGTTTCTGTGACCTTGACTCTGATTCCCTTGTTTCTGTATTATTGATCTCATGACTCATGGTTCCAAGCTCCAGATTCTGTGTCCTGTTCTTGCTCTCTGCCTTGTTCCAGTTCTCCGGTGCCCTTCCTTGTCATGTTCTCAGATTACCCCGTTCTGACCCTTGACCTGTCCTCAACTCCGTTTGATTGCTGATAGCCCTGACCTTAGGCCTGATTTTGGATTGCGTCTCTTGCCTGCCGTTTTCAACTATTCAAGTCAGTATATCCATAGTGTGCACTGTTACTTGTTTCAACTTCACTACGTTTATTAATGTTCCTTTCATTGATCATCATGGCCACTGACTTCAGTGGTATATGGTTACACTCCGGGTTACCCAGTCTAAAGGCTCCCAACTTCCTGGTACTCCACAGCATCTACTCAGGGAGATTGTGACAAATATTTAATCAGACTTAGACTGTGCAGAAAAAATAAAAGATTTCCTAGGTAAAATTGTCCATAGCAAATATTCCTAAAGTTAAAAGCCCATAAGCAAGTCAGCTTGCAATTAAAATTTGAAAAATTTACATAGACTCTTACACATAATTAGACAAAAGAGAATTAATTCAGTATTCCCCATATAATTATGTTTTCGGTTCCCAGCTTTCAAGAATGGAATAAAAGGATATGGCATCATATCAATGTGCTCTGTATCTTAATGGATATTTTTCATCTGTGCAGTGACACATACTTTCCAGTAACACAGGCTCTAGTTCCATATTCAGAAACTGGAAATTATACACCCGGCTTTCCTTTTGCTTTAAAAATATTCTTACAAAGAACTGCCTGAACCTTTAAAGTAAGTACAATCAAATATATGTCAGAGCTTGTATATTTGGGTCTAATTTAGAAACGTTTGTTATCACCTTCATCCTACTGAATTGGGCCAAATTTCAGTTCAAATGTTATTTTCTTTTTATATTCATGTCTCAAAATATATAGTTAAATGAGATTGTATTTGGCATTTCCAGAGCAGTAAAGTTTTTAGTTAATACTATTGAAACAGTTATCAATGCCCACAAGTAAGATCTTGCTCTGCCAGGGGATGTGGAGTCGGTAATCACCAGAGCACAACATCAGAGCCTTGACCCCAAATAGCTCAGTTAGATCATACTTATTTGGATAAATATGTGTTGATAATAATAAAAAATACTACTATTGTTACTACTACTACTAATAATAATAACCACCAACAATTTTAAAAGTGTTTTTTATACCATACTTGAACTATTGTACATTGTTTTCTATATTTCTAGATTTGCCTTCTCTCTTCATTTATCTCTTTTTTTTTTGTTTTTTTTTTTTAAAGGTGATGAATTTAGAAAACAAGACCACAGACAAAGCAATATTATTACTGGGGTTTCAGATGCATTACCAATACAAGATAATCTTTTTCTTACTTATTTTTACACTTTACAGTCTGACACTGGTTGTAAATGTCATGATAGTTGCACTGGTATCTTCAAGCCCCTGCCTTCATCATCCAATGTATTTCTTCCTCAGCAATCTCTCTATATCAGACCTTATACTCACCACCACTATTGTTCCTAACATGCTGTACGGGTTACTAAGAAGAGGAGTAACCATATCTATTGCTGCCTGTATCACTCAGGTTCAGTTCTTTGGCATTGCCATTGTGTCAGAATGTTTGCTTCTTGCAGTAATGTCATATGATAGGTATCTGGCAATTTGCAACCCATTACAATACGTCCTTATAATGAGCAACAGGCATCGTTTTCAGCTTGTGATTTTCTGTTGGTCTGTAAGTATGGGGGTTTCATGTGTGACAATATTACTAATAAGTAGATTAGATTTATGTGGTCCAAACATCATTTATCATTTTTTCTGTGATTTTGCTCCCATCCTACGAATTTCTTGTTCTGAAACATTTGGATTGGAATTTCTGCAAAAGTTCTTTGCTTTCACGATTACTGTGCTTCCTCTTGTATTTATCAGTGTAACGTATGTACATATCATCATTTCTATCCTTAAAATCCAATCTAGCTCAGGGAGACAGAAAGCTTTTTCCACCTGTAGCTCTCATTTGGCTGTTGTGGGAACTTTTTTTGCATCACTGATTTCCCTATACGTGGTTCCTTCCACTGGAAACACATTAAATGCCAATAAGATTCTATCTTTGCTCTACACTGTGATCACCCCATTGTTTAACCCAATTATATATAGTCTGAGGAACCTCGAAATGAGGGCAACATTAGGAAAATGTCTAGGTACATTTAGGTACAGTGTCAACAGACAGTCTTTTTGTGATACCATGCAGTGGTGAAGTGCTCTACCCCTTTAACCCTTTGGAACAGATGCCTAGCAGTAAATAAACCCAACCTGCCGTGGGTCTAATGCACATGTAGTCCAAGAAACTGCAGCACACTGTAGAACTTGTATTGCCTCAAAGTGACTTTATTGGCTCAATGTAAGTAGACATCAGAAAGGCAACGTCTCGAGCCTCACTGGGCTGTTAATCAAGCCTTCTGGTAGCGCATCTGGTATGTGGATATTTTAAGCATATAAAAATATAAAGGAAGCATTTTTGAAAAAAACCCATTGTAATGGCTAAAGTTGTTATTTTGCAAAGAGCTCATATGTATTGATTTTTGTATTGTATACTGTGATTGGTCTATGAGTCTATTTAGTCTATTGGTCTATTTAGCCTATGAGTAACAGCTCCTTAGGCACAAAACACGTCAGTCTTTATATGTCCTAATAAAAGTTTACTATTACTTGTTACTTTACTGCTGCCTGGACTTTGATTGTTCTCACTCTTTAGTTAATTTACTGGTTTTTACCTACAACCCATAGACTAAGGTTCAAGCTGTGGGACAATTTCAGGGAAGTAAGAGGGTAAGACTTATTAGGGCTGATTCACTAAAGGTTGGTACGTTTTATTGCACGTTTTTTTGCATTAAAATAGACGCAAAAATTAACGCGTGATTCGCTACAGTATTACAGCATGCATTAAGTCGCATATTGCATGCCTTAATTTACGCGCTACCGCATGCGTTAATTTTAATGTATGCGTTAATTTACGCGCTACCGCATGCGCCAAAACAACACTAATATTTAGCATTTAGCCGCGCTAAATATCGCATTAGTCTATGCAAAAATTAACACCTACTTGAGGCAGGCGGTAATTATAGAAAAGTACAGTTAATGAGCTTTTGGCAATAAAATATGGACTTTGCAGTTGGATTTATTCAGTATGTGTTGGCCCTAGAGTGATGCAGCCTCCAGTTTGCAGGGAAATGGTCATTTTCAGTACAGTAATTTTCCGCAAGTAATGGCATGTGTGGCTAACATGGCGTGTGTTTTTTCGCACGCGGCAAATATTTGTATGCGGTGCGTTGATTAGCGCTCTATTGGGTGATGCCCCTCACTGCAAAAAGACTAATTGCTGTGCCAACTGCAAAAACACAAAGAGGCCTTACAGAAATGCACTCCTGCTAAATAAAGCCCTCCATAGACTTGAGCAAAAGCATACTTGAAAGGTTTAGACAATCTTAAAGCTTCTTTCATCCAAGGAAGGAGAACAGAGAGCTTCACATGGCAAGCCTGCTGACAGGAGTAGTGAGACCCTCGTCTGAGGTTCTAAGGCAGGGGTGGCCAATACGTTGATCGCGGTCTACCAGTCGATCCCAGTTAAAGATCTGGGCAATCAATTTTACCTTTTTCTGCCTATAAGAGCCTTCTTCCTTAACGTCATCACGTCTATGGGAATGCCGATAAAAGTAAAGCGCGCCAAGAAGAAACTGCACAGTCATCTAGTGAGTCGGAGCAGGAAGGATTCCCAGCCATCGCTGTATGTATGACACTTGCTGATCAATGTACCACTCGTAGCAAGGACTGGAGCCCCCAAAGCTGTGGCGCTACCACCTGAGCAATTTCTCCCTGCTAGTCTTGCCCTGCCCCTCTAAAAGTCTGCAAATGTAATTCGTTGTCAGCACAAAAATGTCTTTTTGGACTGAAAGTTCAAATCTGACCCTAGCAATGCAAAAACATTTACTTGGGTGCTTTTATAGGCACATAGGCACTGAACTGATACATGTTTGCCCCTTAGTGCTCATTCACTAAGTACGTGCTTCTGGGGTCTTGCTTGGCTATATAAGGCTGCTAGTGGGAAGGCAAGGAGGCAGTCGCTGGGGGATTGGCCAAAAAAGAATGAGAGAGTGTGTGGAGAGGGAAGTTATTCTGTGCACTGGCAGCTCTCTCTGATGTATTGTAGTGCTGTGCAATAGTGAAAGCTTGTACTCCATTAGAAAAGCCTACTTGCCAGGCAGGTGAGATACTGATATTGCTGCTAGTACTGTGAATACATGGAAATGAAATAATGGCTGCTGGTGCTAGTGCTGGCATGGAAATAAAATGGCTGTTAGTGCTAGTGCTGGCATGGAAATAAAATGGCTGCTGGTGCTAGTGCTGGCATGGAAATAAAATGGCTGCTAGTGCTAGTGCTGGCATGGAAATAAAATGGCTGCTAGTGCTGGCATGGAAATAAAATGGCTGCTGGTGCTAGTGCTGGCATGGAAATAAAATGGCTGCTAGTGCTGGCATGGAAATAAAATGGCTGATGGTGCGAGTGCTGGCATGGAAATAAAATGGCTGCTAGTGCTGGCATGGAAATAAAATGGCTGATGGTGCTAGTGCTGGCATGGAAATAAAATGGCTGCTGGTGCTAGTGCTGGCATGGAAATAAAATGGCTGCTAGTGCTGGCATGGAAATAAAATGGCTGATGGTGCGAGTGCTGGCATGGAAATAAAATGGCTGCTAGTGCTGGCATGGAAATAAAATGGCTGCTGGTGTGAGTGCTGGCATGGAAATAAAATGGCTGCTGGTGCTAGTGCTGGCATGGAAATAAAATGGCTGATGGTGCTAGTGCTGGCATGGAAATAAAATGGCTGATGGTGCTAGTGCTGGCATGGAAATAAAATGGCTGCTAGTGCTGGCATGGAAATAAAATGGCTGCTAGTGCTGGCATGGAAATAAAATGGCTGCTAATGCTGGCATGGAAATAAAATGGCTGCTGGTGTGAGTGCTGGCATGGAAATAAAATGGCTGCTGGTGCAAGTGCTGGCATGGAAATAAAATGGCTGCTGGTGCTAGTGCTGGCATGGAAATAAAATGGCTGCTGGTGCTAGTGCTGGCATGAAAATAAAATGGCTGCTAATGCTGGCATGGAAATAAAATGGCTGCTGGTGCAAGTGCTGGCATGGAAATAAAATGGCTGCTAATGCTGGCATGGAAATAAAATGGCTGCTGGTGCAAGTGCTGGCATGGAAATAAAATGGCTGATGGTGCTAGTGCTGGCATGGAAATAAAATGGCTGCTAGTGCTGGCATGGAAATAAAATGGCTGCTAGTGCTGGCATGGAAATAAAATGGCTGCTAATGCTGGCATGGAAATAAAATGGCTGCTGGTGTGAGTGCTGGCATGGAAATAAAATGGCTGCTGGTGCAAGTGCTGGCATGGAAATAAAATGGCTGCTGGTGCTAGTGCTGGCATGGAAATAAAATGGCTGCTGGTGCTAGTGCTGGCATGAAAATAAAATGGCTGCTAATACTGGCATGGAAATAAAATGGCTGCTGGTGCAAGTGCTGGCATGGAAATAAAATGGCTGCTAATGCTGGCATGGAAATAAAATGGCTGCTGGTGCAAGTGCTGGCATGGAAATAAAATGGCTGATGGTGCTAGTGCTGGCATGGAAATAAAATGGCTGCTAGTGCTGGCATGGAAATAAAATGGCTGATGGTGCGAGTGCTGGCATGGAAATAAAATGGCTGCTGGTGTGAGTGCTGGCATGGAAATAAAATGGCTGCTGGTGCTAGTGCTGGCATGGAAATAAAATGGCTGATGGTGCTAGTGCTGGCATGGAAATAAAATGGCTGCTAGTGCTGGCATGGAAATAAAATGGCTGCTAATGCTGGCATGGAAATAAAATGGCTGCTGGTGCAAGTGCTGGCATGGAAATAAAATGGCTGCTAGTGCTGGCATGGAAATAAAATGGCTGCTAATGCTGGCATGGAAATAAAATGGCTGCTAATGCTGGCATGGAAATAAAATGGCTGCTGGTGCAAGTGCTGGCATGGAAATAAAATGGCTGCTGGTGCTAGTGCTGGCATGAAAATAAAATGGCTGCTAATGCTGGCATGGAAATAAAATGGCTGCTGGTGCAAGTGCTGGCATGGAAATAAAATGGCTGCTAATGCTGGCATGGAAATAAAATGGCTGCTGGTGCAAGTGCTGGCATGGAAATAAAATGGCTGCTGGTGCTAGTGCTGGCATGGAAATAAAATGGCTGATGGTGCTTGTGCTGGCATGGAAATAAAATGGCTGCTAATGCTGGCACGGAAATAAAATGGCTGATGGTGCTAGTGCTGTCATGGAAATAAAATGGCTGCTAATGCTGGCATGGAAATAAAATGGCTGATGGTGCTAGTGCTGGCATGGAAATAAAATGGCTGCTAATGCTGGCATGGAAATAAAATGGCTGCTGGTGCGAGTGCTGGTGTGCTGCCATGCAGCTTCTTACTGCCTAGCAGTTGTTATTACATGTTATGTTATAATGTTATTTGGTATCATCCTTTCACCCCTGCTATTTCTTGCCAGATAGTTGCTCCCGCCCTCCATTTTCTTGCTATAACTGCAGTGTATGTAAGCTGTGTAACTTCATTAGAAATTCACCGATTGAAAAGTCTCTATGTTTATACCCTTGCTACCTTGAAGCATAAAGAAGCATTGGAAAACACCTCTGGAGTCTTTATTCATTGAGTAAGCTATCTGTCAAGGTGATCATTCAACCTGCTGCACTCATCCTCACAGACTGGGCCTACACTGGGCCTGTGGCAGGTACAACCGATACTGAGACAGAACAGTAAATTTCTAGAAGAATCCATTGCATGGCTATACTCTGCAGCTTCACAACCTTGAGTAGTCGTTTGCCTGTGTGAAGAATAAACACCCTAAGACAGGAATCCATCTTCATACTGTGCACTGAGGCCTATCACTGCCTGTGTGTAACTGCTACACTTACCAGAAGCATTGCACTGCACTAGGAGCCAGCTACCTGCTGAACATTCCCCACAGTATAACCTATTGCCGTCTGTGCTGTTGGTCAGACATAAGTACATTCTAAACTGTGCAAGACTGTCTATGATTGCTATATAAAGTCACAAGGATTCATTATTGTCAAGCTGTTTGGACTGTGAATTCAATATCTGCATTTATTATAAGAACTATACTCTTACCTTACACAAGGTGATTTTGAACTGTGTTTTTTCTTTGCCAAGAATCCAGTTTGAGCTGGCTTGCATACCCAGCTCTAAGGCCCAGCCTGCTTACAAACAAAGTATCAATACCTACAGAGCTGAGCTTTGGCAGATTTCCAAGACACTAAACTGCAGCACTTGTCATGTCTGACAGAGATTCTACTGAGCCTGCATTTGTTCATGATAAAGCAAACACCTTGCTTCATTCTGCTCGTCCAGTTAGGGCCCCTCATCCATTCTTGAAAGCAAGGGAGGCTTATGAAGCAAATAAGGAAGAGACAGCTGATAATCTGATTGCATTATGGGAGAAAACTTTAAGTTGTATAACAGCCGCTAATGAAACTAGCAACAACACTGAGCAATTGAACGCCACCCTCTCAAGGGTTTAGAATGCATTTGAGAATTATAAAAGACTTTCTGAAAAGTACTCTTCCCTTCTGTCACGTTCCAAAAAGGAGGGAGCTTCACTAGAATTAAAAGACTTTACTTCTACTGAGCAGCAGAGACATAGCACATATCTTGAAGCAAAGGTACAGATAGAGGGTAGATTAGCACAGCTTCATGAAACTACATCCTGTATATCTGCTTCTTCCAGACACTCAGGAAAATCATCTAGATCTGCCCGCTCACATCATAAATCCTCTTCTAAGTCATTGTGGTCCTGCTCTGTAAGGTCATCACTGAGCGACCAAATACTCAAAGCTCGCCAAAAGGCTGCAGTAGCCCAGGTTCAAGCCACCTGTTCTGAAAGAGAAGCAGCTTTCAAGGCAGAAGCTAAATGCAAGGAAGCTGAAGCACAGGCAGAAGCTAAGCGGAAAGAAGCTGAAGCACAGGCAGAAGCTAAACGCATTCAAGCAAGAATACAAGCAGAAATTCTTCAGAAGAAAAAAGAAAAGGAAGTAGCCTTAGTGGAATTATCTGTCTTGGAACAAGCTCTATTGGAAGAAGAAGAAGGAGCGTCTTGTCCTAGCTTGGTCGCCTGTCAAGATCCTGTTGAAAGGACACTACAATTTGTCTTGACCCAGAACCATAATGATATAGTGCCGCCTACAGTAGTAGATCCATCTCATAATCCTCTAGCAAGTCAGTATGCACCTCCCAACACAGACACTCCACTACTACCACATGCCACAAAATCAAATGTACCAACCTATCCAGCTCATGTGCCACCACAACCCCTTGTGAGTAGAGATTACAAGGGCACAGCAGAAGACTTCAGAGTGAACTCTATGCCTCCTGCAATACAGCTCTCTTCAACTTCAAATGCACAAGGACCTTCAGACACCAGACCCTTGCCTGGACTGAACCCATCTGCTATACCTTTCCCTCCACCTACTGGCCAGCATCGGATACCAACCTTGATCCAAGATGGTGCACCATCAGTACTTCCTGTGGGTGTAAAAACCAACATTGCAGAGTTCAGCAAGTATATGATCCGGCGAGAGTTGATTGCTATCGGACTGTCTAGATTTGATGACCGCCCAGAGAACTATAGGAGTTGGAGATCTACGTTTAAGACAGTAACCAAGAACTTGGATATTGAACCCCAAGCAGAACTTGACTTACTAATAAAGTGGTTGGGGCGACAATCTTCAGAACAAGTAAAGAGACTTAAATCTGTCTACATTCATAACTTTGAAGCAGGGCTTGATGCTGCCTGGGAACGTTTGGAACAAGACTATGGGAGTCCAGAAGTCATTGAATCTGCCTTATTCCAGAGACTAAAATACTTTCCTAAGATCTCCGTTAAGGACAATCATAAGCTTAGAGACTTAGGTGACCTTCTCCTTGAACTTGAAATCGCTAAGTCAGATCCTAGTTTGCCAGGTCTTAGCTATTTAGACACTGCTCAGGGCATAAATCCTATTGTAGCAAAGTTGCCTAATCATCTCCAGGGGAAGTGGACTAGCATAGGATCGAAGTATAAATATGAACACCATGTCTCTTTTCCACCCTTTTCTTACTTTGCAGAGTTCGTGAGGAAGATTGCAAGATCCATGAATGACCCAAGCTTCTCCTATCCAGATATAACCACCCTTCCTTCAACTACTTCAAGGGGTATTGCCACCAACAGTAAATTCAAGGACTCAAGACATCCTATTGCTGTGAGAAAGACCGCAATTGCATCCAATGTCTTGGCTACAGACACTAAATTACAAGATACCAAGGCGGGCAATCTTGATCAACAGTGTCTGATTCATGATGCACCACATTCTCTCTCCATATGTCGTGCATTCAGGGGCAAGCCTATTGAAGAACGCATGATATACCTCAAGGAGCATAATATCTGTTTCAAGTGTTGCGCATCCTCCAATCATTTAGCTAGAGATTATAAGAATGCCGTCAGATGTTCCCTGTGTAACAGTGCCAGGCATGTGGACGCTCTTCATTCAGACTCATACAAAAGGAAACCTCCGCCTGGCAGCAACCCCAAGACTACATCAGATGATGGCGGGGAGAGAACTAAGAAAAATGCCACTTTAACCACAAGATGTACAGAGGTGTGTGTACCACTGGCCTCTGAAGCTGTATTGTGAGTAACCTTGTGGATGTTCAATAAACACTTATTATTTTGTTATTTGCAAGAACCTCTGGCTCCCTCTATTTTCATTTTTCCGCATAGCAGCAAGAGAGGTGTAGAAGTGTAGTTGTATAACAACCTCACCTTCAACTTCCACTTAGTGGAAGGCCCATTCTGAGTGAGAGAGTACAGTTTAACCCATTTTCTACTGGTACTAGTCCGGGAAGGCAGCTATTGAGCTGAAATAGAGGTTACAGTAAAATTGTCCTTAGCAAATATCCCTAAAGTTAAAAGCCCAAAACAATCAAGTCAGCTTGCAATTAATATTTGTAAAATTTACATAGACTCTTACACATAATTAGACAAAAGAGAATTCATTCAGTATTCCCCATATAATTATGTTTTCAGTTCACAACTTTAGAAATGGAATAAAAGGATGTGGCATCATATCAATGTGCTCTGTATCTTAATGGATATTTATCATCTGTGCAGTAACACAGACTTTCCAGTAACACAGGCTCTAGTTCCATATTCAGAAACTGGAAATTATACACCCGGCTTTCCTTTTGCTTTAAAAATATTCTTACAAAGAACTGCCTGCACCTTTAAAGTAAGTACAATCAAATATATGTCAGAGCTTGTATATTTGGGTCTAATTTAGAAAATGTTTCTTATCACCTTCATCCTACTGAATTGGGCCAAATTTCAGTTCAAATATTATTTTCTTTTTATATTCATGTCTGAAAATCTATAGTTAAATGAGATTGTATTTGTATTTCCAGAGCAGTAAAGTTTTGAGTTAATAATATTGAAACAGTTATCAATGCCCACAAGTAAGATCTTGCTCTGCTAGGGGATGTGGAGTCGGTAATCACCAGAGCACAACATCAGAGCCTTGACCCCAAATAGCTCAGTTAGATCATACTTATTTGGATAAATATGTGTTGATAATAATAAAAAATACTACTACTGTTACTACTACTAATAATAATAATAACCACCAACAATTTTAAAAGTGTTTTTTTATTCCATACTTGAACTATTGTACATGGTTTTCTATATTTCTAGATTTGCCTTCTCTCTTCATTTATCGTTTTTGCTTTTTTTTTTTTTTTTTTTTTAAAGGAGATGGATTTAGAAAACAAGACCACAGACAAAGCAATATTATTATTGGGATTTCAGATGCATTACCAATACAAAATACTTGTTTTCTTACTTATTTTTACCCTTTACAGTCTCACGCTGGTTGTAAATCTCATGATAGTTGCACTGGTATCTTCAAGCCCCTGCCTTCATCATCCAATGTATTTCTTCCTCAGCAATCTCTCTATATCAGACCTTATACTCACCACCACTATTGTTCCTAACATGCTGTACGGGTTACTAAGAAGAGGAGTAACCATGTCTATTGCTGCCTGTATCACTCAGGTTCAGTTCTTTGGCATTGCCATTGTGTCAGAATGTTTGCTTCTTGCAGTAATGTCATATGATAGGTATCTGGCAATTTGCAACCCATTACAATATGTCCTTATAATGAGCAACAGGCATCGTTTTCAGCTTGTGATTTTCTGTTGGTCTGTAAGTATTGCATTTTCATGTGTGATAATAGTACTAATAAGCAGATTCGATGTTTGTGGTCCAAACATAATTTATCATTTTTTCTGTGATTTTGCTCCCGTCCTACAAATGTTGTGTTCTGGAACATTTGGTTTTGAATTAGTGGAAAAGTTCTTTGCTTTCACAATTACTGTGCTTCCTCTTGTATTTATCAGTGTAACGTATGTACATATCATCATTTCTATCCTTAAAATCCAATCTAGCTCAGGGAGACAGAAAGCTTTTTCCACCTGTAGCTCTCATTTGGCTGTTGTGGGAACTTATTTTGCATCATTAATTACCCTTTATGTGGTTCCTTCCACTGGAAACACATTAAATGCCAATATGATTGTATCTTTGCTCTACACTGTGATCACCCCATTGTTTAACCCTATCATATATAGTCTGAGGAACCTGGAAATGAGGGCAGCATTAGGAAAATGGCTAGGTGTTAGGTACAGTGATTAAAGAATAACTGTCAACAGACAGTCTTTCTGCCCCTTTAACCCTTTTGGAGCAGATGCCTAGCAGTAAATGAGCCCAACCTGCTCCACAGTCTAATGCACATGTAGTCCTGTGTGTATTGCCTCAAAGTGACTTTATTGGCTCAATGTAAGTAGACATCAGAAAGGCAACGTTTTGGGCCTCACTGGCCCTTTATCAAGCCTTCTGGTAGCGCATCTGGTAAGTGGATTTTTTAACCATTTAAAGAAGACGAAGGAAGCATTTTTAAAAAAAAACGACTGTAATGGCTAGAGTTATTATTTTGCAAAGAGCTCATTTGTATTGATTTTTGTATCATGTACTGTCATTGGTCTAGGAGTCTATTTAGTCTATTGGCCTATTTAGCCTATGAGTAACAGCTCCTTAAAACACATTAGTCTTTATATGTCCTAATAAAAGTTTACTATTCCTTATTACTTTACTGCTACCTGGACTTACTCTTTAGCTAATTTACTGGTTTTTACCTACAACTGCCATTTGGGCTTTTTTCACCACTTCTTTTTCTCTGTTTAATTTCATTCTTTTTCTCTGTTTATTTAAACAAAAGCACATTGTTATTTTTCTTTCTCATTAAGTCTCTCCCCTTTCTTTTTGCCTTACCAAAATCCACCATCTCTTCACCGGGAATTACTCAATGGTTTCTCTTTGTTAGGAATACAATGTGCGCCAACTTGTGCCAATCCAATTTCTCTATTTTTCTTTTTCAGAAACAATGAATTTTTGGCAAAGGCTTTGTTATGTGTTAGTATGTATAGCCCTTATTTCTAAGTGGCCTAAGGTGTTCCTGTTGCCTCGGCAGAAACTGCTAGTACTGTAAAATGCTTGTGCAAGAGGTAATCTGAACATTTGGTCTGCCCCAGTTGATAAGTTCTGATCAAGGTGAATACAGGCTCAACAAAACAGACAATTAAAAATTATTAATATTACTAGGAGTTTAGGCTGTATATTAATGAAAGCATTTTTTGCTGCAAAACATGCTATAGAAAAACATGTCCCCATATAAGATAGTTTGGCACAATGACATCCACAAAAATTTCAATACCTATCCCTGCAAAACACAGAACTTGCAGTGCTAATTTAGTACAGTACTGTGTCTAAATCTCAAAAAGGTTGTTCATGCTTAATCACATGTCAGTCACTCGACCAAAGGATTATTTGCTGCCAGTGCACCCTTTGGAACATAGATAGGGTTTCACCAGCAATATATCTACGCTGGAAAGGAACTTTCCAAGAATTGCTTGTCTTGCCAACATCAGGAAAGTAAGAGGGTAGGACATATTGGGTAGATGCCACGAACTGCCAACTGCAAAAACACAGAGATTTGAAATGGATTTGAGCAAAAGCATATTTGAAAGGTTTATACTTTCTTAAAGCTTCCATCACTGAAGGAAGGAGAACAGAGAGCTGCACACACCAAGCCTACTGACATGAGTAGTGAGACCCCAGCCGGAGATCGGGTCGATAATAATTGATCATTTTGGTGTTTCTTTTCTGAGGGTATCTGTTGCCAAACTTGAGTGTAATTTTGATGATGTTGATGATGGGTCTATGGGCCCTTTTAGAAATGTATAATGACAACCTTACATCCAACTACACCAGAAGATTGCTGATTCACACACACATTGTTGGGTTCGTACAGCCATGCCAGTAAGTAGGAGTGGTGTTTCACTCACTAGGGTCTCAATTATACTTTAACTGAAAATGCCCCTATACCCAAAATTACTGATGAAATTGAAAATTGTAAAACCTCCCAGTATGTGTGTTATCTTTAACAGAAATTGTTCAGAGCTAAGACACACCTCCTGCAAGGGAACTGTACATCTTCCAAATTGCACATTCCTAATCTCTAACAACCAGTATAACAATTGGGTTGATCAAGTGTATTAAATTACTGATGTATATGATTAATATGAAAGGGAAGAAAGGGTTGTGACATATTTGCCTGTATTTAACTATCTACTTAGGAGTACACTGCATTTTCCTTTATATCTCAAATCCTTTTGACAGAAAATATAATTTTATTTGTGGCAAATGTCCCTATGCTTGTTTAAGATTAGAAACCTCAGATGCCCTTTCCCATCTCCTTCCTGAGCAGAGCAACATCAGAACACTTCTCTGTCTTCCTTCTAAAGGTGTATCTTTGACTGTACAGGTACAATACTAGCAGTTGGGACTGTTGTTACACAGCTGTAGGAAAGTCGGAGGCAAGGAAATCAAACAGGTTCTAAGGTGCACTGACTTAAATGCCCAATCAATGACCAGTTAAATATATTCAATAGAATAAATAATTTATTTAGAATGTTAAGAAACCAAATGATAAACAATGATGTTGATTTTATATAATAAATACTAATACTAATAGACACAATTTTGTGGATACAAACAATGCAGATGTAGTCTATGCTCCATGCATGAAACCAATAAAGCTTCCTTCTGTAAGTATTTTAAAAGGGTTTCCAAGTGTCTCTGATTTTACACTATTCATACACAGGTATGGGACCTGTTATCTGGAAGCCTGCTATCCAGCAAGTTTTAAAATGACATGGAATTCTTGACTAATTTTCTTTGTAAAAAAAGACAGTACCTTGTAGTATTTTTTACTGTAGTGCAAATCTGTATTAGTGGCAAAAAAGCCTATTGTTTATTTTATTGTTTGAATCGTTTAAGTAGCCTTAAGCCATAGTTCCACTAAATACAAAAAACAATTCAGGTCCCAATCAGTCTGTATAATGGATCCTATATCTGTAATATACACAAAGAATATTATGTATATGAACTTGTAAAAAATAATATACTTTTAAACTGCACTGAGACCAGAAACCTGATCATATTTAAAAGGCCATGACACCAATTATCTGTGTAAAACTTTCAGGCCAAGTTAAAATATTATATGCCCTCATACTTTGGCCATGTCATCTCTTTTACAGGCTTTCAAATTTAAGGTCACCAAATTTTGTAGATTGGAACACTAGAATCTTCAGCGAGAAGGCTTTCATTGATTGTGCTTAAGGGAAATGCAATTGAATAACAAAGAAAGGTACAGGTATAGGATCCCTTATCTGGAAACCCGTTATCCAGAAAGCTCCGAATTACGGAAAGCCTGTCTCCCATAGACTCCATTTTAATCAAATAATACAGAATTTTAAAACTGATTTCCTTTTTCTCTGTAGTAATAAAACAGCACCTTGTAATTGTTCCCAAATAAGATATAAATAATCCCTATTGGATGCAAAACAATCCTATTGGGTTTATTTCATGTTTTATTGATCTTTAAGTTGACTTAAGGTATGGAGATCCAAATTACGGAAAGATTCCTTATCCGGAATACCCTTGGTCCCGAGCATTCTGGATAATGGGTCCTATACCTGTACAATCACTGGAAGGGGCAAGATGTTGGGTGCCCCTTCAGTGAATCTAATCACTTACTCCAGACCCTGGGCCATCACTCCACTTCTTCCAAAAAATGTTACTTTTCTTTTCAGCACCACAACGCCATACTCTTCCAGTGCTCCAGCATCTTTTGTGCTTGCCTATGGCCAGTAGACAAATTGGCAAACAATTTATGTACCATACATGTGCTTGCCCGGGGTGGTGCAGAGGATGCTGGACCCCAGAGGAGTACAGCAAAACAGCTTTGAAAAGAAAAGTACCATGGGCTGGAGCATTTTTAGAAGAAGAGAAGCAGTGGCACAGGGTCTGATTTAAAGGAGAATAAAAGGTAAAAAACAAATGCAGCTTTAAGTATTGGCCAGTATCTATAGATGTGATTACCAGCAGTCTGCCTGTCAACGACCTCCCCAGTGTTTCTAATTCAAAGTCAAAAACAAAATTACTGCAAACATGTTGCTATAAAATCCGAATCTTGGGGCTTACACATGCGCACATCTCTCTCCGCACACCCTGCGCATGCTCAGTTGATCTCGTTCTCTGTTCAGTGATGACGTTCGGGTCACATGAAACTCGAGAACACCATCATTGCTGAATTTCCTGCATGAGCTGAACAGCTTGGGTTACAGAGGGGCTAGAAAAGATGGCAGCCACACGCCCCAGTTCTTTGTAAAACCAATTGACTTCAGCACTGGTGAAGTATGTTTATAACTGAATTTTGCATCTGTCATTTCAGAAGAGGTGATTAAAATGATCATTTTTTGATAAAGTTGTTGCAATACCTTTCACTCTCCTTTAAACTACTAGAATCACAGGGGATGCCTTACAACTTGTCACCCCCTATGATTCTGTTGGGAGGTTTGCCTATCAATGTGTTTCCTGGGGATGAGTTAGTGTATGCATTCTCTCATGTTTTGATACATGACAGCCATCTTACTTTGGGGCACCTGTGTTTTTCTCTTGGCACCCCCTATGATTCTACCTTGTTCACCCCCTTACATTTGCAATCAGTGCAGCCCAGCAGCTTTCATTATCAGTATTGAAAAGCTCAATAGTCAATAGCTCCAGTCATGTACTTTGAAGGATTAACACCTTCATCAATGAGAATCTTGGTACCATTGTGATTGGATCATACCTTCTTACACCTGTCAGTTTCAGCTAACACCTAACTGAACAAGTTCAATGGAACCATTGTGATTGGATGTCTGTGACTCTACTACCATCAAGAGTTTAAATACCGGGGAATTCCCTACCAGTCATTTGAACTGAAGAAGCCACTCGGATGAGTGGTGAAACGTTTTCAAGAAAAACTCAGAAAAAGTCCAGTTGTTTTAGACTTAATTCTACTAGATACTGTATATCATGACCTGGATGAATGAGAATCTTCATAGACATATTGCTACTCAATTTGGGGAGAATACCCTAAAATTGGTACGGGAATATGAGAGGACGGCCAGAAAACTTGCGGATTACAGAAACCATCTTCGTTTTAACCTACGATGCCGATATCAGGGAATCACACCATGCAGCCTACGTCTGGGTTCTTCGGTTAAAGGTCACAGGGCCAAGGTGATCCTTCAGAAAGCCCAGAAACAACTGTTAAATGAACGGGTGAGGCAGACTAACTTCTCAATTGAGGTCCTGGTTCATAAATTTGATAATGCAAAACAGAGACTGACAGCAAAACTACCGGTGCTGACGTTGCAAAGAGTGGTTGAATTCACAGAGCGGGCGCAACTTGCACAACATGCCAAGGGCAAGGAGAGGCAAATAAACAAATTCACCAGTTTATTATCACGTACCAACAACACCCAGCGAACAGACAAATCAACAGGGAGGAAGGAAGATGAAAACAAGACATGCCAGAACATCAAGGATCTGTGGGTAAAGAATTTATCAGACAGGGAACTCACAGAACCAGAGAAGGATGTCTTAGCCAAGGGACTGAACTTTGCAGTGGCCCCACGGTATGTACCAGTGGTAGACTTCATCACAGCCACAGAATCATCCATCCACAACAATAAGATACCAGTGGATGAGGCTGAAAACATCCGGTTAAAAGTATCAGCAGCCCTAGCTAATGCTAAAGCTCCCCCTTCCAATCTAAGTCTGCAAGAGAGGAGGGCTCTGACATCACTTGCCAAGGACTCAAGTGTCACCATCCTGCCAGCAGATAAAGGAAGGTGTACAGTGGTACTGAATACATCAGACTACCATGCCAAAGTGTCCACACTGCTCAACGATTCAGACACATATGAGCAACTCAAGAGAGATCCAACAAGCAACTACAAGAAGAAGGTTATAGACTGCTTGCAGCACCTTGAGAAGGAAAAGGTCATCACTCCAGCTTTGTACCGTCGCCTTTACCCAGGCGAAGCCACTCCATGCCTATATGGACTCCCAAAAATACACAAAGAAGGAGCCCCTTTGAGGCCAATTGTCAGCAGCATTAACTGTGTGACTTATAACATTGCTAAATACGTGGCCAACATCTTAGCCCCCTTAGTTGGAAACACAGTACACCACATTCAGAACTCCATGGACTTTGTCAAAAAAGTGAAGGAGTTAAAGCTGGAGATCGATGATACAATGGTGTCCTATGACGTAACATCTCTGTTCACATGCATACCCACTGCCGAGGCAATTGATACAGTGAGGAAACGGCTGAAACAAGACACCACCCTCAGCAGCAGAACAAAGCTGACCCCAGAACAAGTTTGTTCCTTACTGGACCTATGTCTCAATACCACTTACTTCAAGCACAAGGACGTTTTCTATAGACAAAAACATGGCTGTGCCATGGGTTCGCCTGTGTCTCCAATTGTAGCGAACCTTTACATGGAAGAAGTGGAAAAGAAAGCCCTGGACACCTTCAAGGGAACAACACCAAGTCATTGGTTCAGATATGTGGATGACACCTGGGTCAAAATTAAAGAACGCGAGGTTCCAGCCTTCACCAAACACATAAACTCGGTGGACAAAAACATCACGTTCACAAGGGAAGATGTGAAAGACAGCAAACTGGCTTTTTTGGACTGTGCTATAGTTATCAAAGAGGGGAGGGACCTGGATATTGAAGTATACAGGAAACCCACCCACACAGACCAGTACTTGCTGTTTGATTCCCACCACCCTTTGGAACATAAACTGGGTGTAATTAGGACTCTACATCATCGGGCTGAAACTGTGGCATCCAGTGCAGAGGCCAAGGAGAAAGAATATAAACATCTAAAAGGAGCTCTGAAAACTTGTGGGTACCCAGACTGGGCCTTCATCAAAACCAAATCAAAGACCAACAGAAAGACCAGACCTACAAACAGAAGGGAGGAACACAGCAGGCGAAACAACATAGTCATTCCATATGTTGCTGGAACATCAGAAAAACTTAGGAGAATTTTCAACAAACATCGCATTCCTGTGTTTTTCAAACCCAGCAACACCCTGAGACAGAAGCTGGTGCACCCGAAAGACCCAACACCCAAGCACATGAAAAGTAATGTGGTCTATGCTGTCCAGTGTAGTGAAGAGTGCTCAGACTTATACATTGGGGAGACAAAACAACCTCTCTGTAAGAGAATGGCCCAACATAGGCGGGCAAACTCCTCAGGACAAGACTCAGCGGTCTATCTACACCTCAAAGAAAAAGGTCACTCTTTTGAGGACAGTAACGTGCATATTTTGGACCGAGAGGACAGATGGTTTGAAAGAGGTGTGAAAGAGGCCATTTATGCCAACCTGGAAAAACCATCCCTGAACAGAGGAGGGGGCCTGAGACACCGCTTGTCACCAACATACAATGGCGCGTTGACATCCTTACCCCGGCAGTTTCACAACAGTTCACACTTCCAGTCATGTACTTTGAAGGATTAACACCTTCATCAATGAGAATCTTGGTACCATTGTGATTGGATCATACCTTCTTACACCTGTCAGTTTCAGCTAACACCTAACTGAACAAGTTCAATGGAACCATTGTGATTGGATGTCTGTGACTCTACTACCATCAAGAGTTTAAATACCGGGGAATTCCCTACCAGTCATTTGAACTGAAGAAGCCACTCGGATGAGTGGTGAAACGTTTTCAAGAAAAACTCAGAAAAAGTCCAGTTGTTTTAGACTTAATTCTACTAGATACTGTAAAATTTGTGAAGTTTTGCTGGTAATTTACACAGACTCATTACACATAATTAGACAAAAGAGAATTAATTCAATATTCCCCACGTAATTGTGCTTTACATTCACAACTTTCAAGAATGGCATAAAAGGATGTGTCATCATATCAGTGTGTTCTGTATCTTAATGCATATTCCTCATCTATGCAGTCAACAAAAACTTGCCAAAAAATATTCTTGTAAATACTGCAGTAGAACTTCACTTCATAAATAAAAGGTAAGAAGAATCAAATATATGTCAGATATTTGGGTCTACTTGTTTCTTATGATCTTCATGCAATTAGTACAGAATGAATTTGGGACAAATATTCCAATTCAAATGTTATTTTTTTATACTCATGACTGAAAATATATAATTAAATGAGATTTTATTTGGCATTTCCAGAGCAGTATTAATAATAAATTAATTAATTAAACAGTTATCAATAGCCAGTAGTAAGATCTTGATCTGCTAGGAGATGTGGAGTTGGTAATCACCAGAGCACAAGAGTCTTGAGCCCAAATAACTCAGTAAGATCATACTTTATTTGGATAAATATGTAGTAATAATAATAATAACAACAATACTACGTTGTATTTTATGTGTAATAATAAAACAGTAGTTTTTATTGTGGTGGTAAAACAATTTAAAAATGTTTTTTTTATTCCATACTGGAACTACTGTACATGTTTATTTTTAATATTTCTAGATTTGCCTTCTGTCTTCATCTGTCTCTGGTTTTTTTTTTTTAAAGGTGATGGATTTAGGAAACAAGACCACAGACAAAGCAATATTATTACTGGGTTTTCAAATGCTTTACCCATACGAGATACTCTTTTTCTTACTTATTTTTACCCTTTACAGTCTCACACTGATTGTAAATGTCATGATAGTTGCACTGGTATCTTCAAGCCCCTGCCTTCATCATCCAATGTATTTCTTCCTCAGCAATCTCTCTATATCAGACCTTATACTCACCACCACTATTGTTCCTAACATGCTGTACGGGTTATTAAGAAGAGGAGTGACCATGTCTATTGCTGCCTGTATTACTCAGTTTCAGTTCTTTGGCATTGCCATCATGTCACAATGTTTACTTCTTGCAGTAATGTCATATGATAGGTATCTGGCAATTTGCAACCCATTACAATATGTTCGTTTAATGGACAATAGGCATCGTTTTCAGCTTGTGATTTTCTGTTGGTCTGTAAGTCTTACAGTTTCATTTGTGATGATATTATTGGTAAGTAGATTAGATTTTTGTGGTTCAAACATCATTAATCATTTTTTCTGTGATTTTGTTCCCATCCTACAGATTTCTTGCTCAGGAACTTTTGGTCTGGAATTAGTTCAAAAGTTCCTTGCTTTCCCTATTACTGTGCTTCCCCTTATATTTATCAGTGTAACATATGTGTGTATCATCATTTCTATACTTAAAATTCCATCTAGCTTAGGCAGGCAGAAAGCTTTCTCCACCTGCAGCTCTCATTTGGCTGTCGTGGGAACATTTTTTGGGTCTTTGATTACCCTTTATATGGTTCCTTCCGCTGGAAACACATTAAATGCCAATAAGATTCTATCTTTGCTCTACACTGTGATCACCCCATTGTTTAACCCAATCATATATAGTTTGAGGAACCTGGAAATGAGGGCAGCATTAGGAAAGATGTCTAGGGGTTGAAGGTGTTGCCACATATAGGGCATGGATAAGGTCTCTCCAGTGTGTGTTATCTTATGTCTGAACAAACATGAGTTAGTCATAAAAATCTTGCCACACTGACGACATGACCATTCATGGAGGTGCAGTGCCCTCATCTCCGTTCCTGGCTCCAGTTGTTTCTCCACCAGTGGCACAGTTTTTGGAGCCCAAGATTCCTTCACCAATCCATTATACAGGTGATCCTGAGGACTATCGTGGTTTCCTAAACCAGTGTCTCATTCATTTTGAGCTAACCCCTTAGACGTTTACAAAGAAGTCCAAGGTGGCATATATCATAACCCTACTTTACGGTAGGCTCTTGCCTAGGCATCACTACTTTGGAAACAAGATGATTTTTTTGTACAGGATTCTTCTGCCTTTATTTCCACATTCCATGAGATTTTTGATGCACCGCATTGTTAGATGCTTTTGTTTGTCTCATGAAGATTTCTCAAGGTTTGTTGTTTGCTGAAGAATAAACCATAGATTTATGCACTCTGGCTGTTGAGCTCACCTGGAACAATGAGGTGTTCTGGCAAGGTCTTAATGACAAAATAAAGGACAAGTTGGCAGAGTTGGGACGAGACAGCTCTCCATTTTGAAATTTCATCAGCCACCTGTTTGCTAGGGTGCAATGTAACCTAGCAACAAGGCAGTTGTTTGAATAAGAGACTGGAAGATCAAAAGTAAACAGCTTGAATAGAAAGATAAATAATAGAAGTAACAGTAAGAATGAAAATGTTGTTTTACAGAGGAATAGTTTTTTTGGCTGCTGGAGACAGTTCACCCCTATTTGATAGGTAGAAACTGAAGAGTGGAATCGTCCATTCTATAACATACTAAATGGTGCGCTGGTGACTTGTTTGGGTTTTGATACTAAATGGTGAACTTAAGGTGAACTACCCCTTTAAGGTGACACTGGTACATGCAGATCGAGGTGAAGGTGTAATTGACATGCAGCCATTGCAAATGGCGGCCACTAACTTGGATATTTTTACGGACAAGTCTGGGACAGCAACAGAGGAGACAGTAGCTGCATAGAAACATTTTAATCTGACATATCAGGTTAGGGCTGTAATTACAAATATGATGTAATTGTTATCCTGGATTTTATTGTCCTTTACACAGTGCTCCCATTACCCTGTGTTGGATGTTAGTGCAGTTACAATTTGTTTTTTGTACTAAGATGTATATTATGCTGATGCTTTCAAAATAAAGAATAAAATTATCATTTTTAGTTAAGGGGACTTTTTCCAGCCCAATTTAACTTCTCCCTAGTTTGCATATACCCCCACAACAAGAAGGCAGTGTCTAAACTAGTTAATTGGTAAAGTTTAATATTTATATGTATTTTACATTCTGTGGGATGAATACTCCTGCCACATGCATATCAACTATGACATGATGCAGAATGGAACAGGGCACACAATGAATTAATGTGTTGCATTTTACTTTTGATTTTACAATTTTTATGATATATTTTTATATTTCTACAGTTTGGCTTATCATTTTATCAGCTATATTAAATAAACCAGGAAACTAGCAGAAATTGATTCAACACTGGTCAGACTTTCTGGGATAGTCATTCATATTGCTATGTATTGGCATAACTGTAGCCCGTGGGCCCTGGGGCAAAACTTGCACTTAAACCTGTGACACAGTTGTGTAGCTGTTGCTGAGGTTTCCCTTGTTGGCCAGTGGGGCAGCACACCCCCTGTCCCCTTGGTTGTTAAGCCACCATTGCTATGCAGAAGTGAGGGTTCATGCCTTTAGGGGAGACTGATAACACAATACATACATAGAGCAGGAACACTGCCTGGGCCTGGTTTTCCTTTTGGCTCTTTAACAGTACAGTCTGATGTTAAGAGGAAAGGAGGTCCTGGTGCAATGTTGCTCCACCATAAAGACTTAAACCCCTGAAACCCCCTATAATATTGCATCCCTCACTGTCATCCTTTCAGATAACAGAAGTCTAAACATTACAGTAGTGTTTGGTTTAGAAACTAAAAAAAGAAAAAAAAAGTTAGACCAAAATGCCACAGGCTGTTTTTTCCTCACAAGAAAATTATAGTGATTTGCTTCCCTTGTGGCAGGCCATGTTTTCTTTAGTATTACTACAAAAATATATATACAATATTTATAGGTCACAAAGTATCTTGGGAACTAGCATCTGCTAGCAGGTAGAAGAACATTAGGATATAAAAAAGCACTGGCCCCTGTAACCAGATACATGCCGGGGAGGAACTGTGCCGTAATCTGGTGAGTACTCTGTGCTGGGTCACTTATTTACTTCAAAGCTTCTATTCCTTACGTCTTGTAATTCAGAGGGTGCCATTGTATTAGTATCCCCTTTTATCATTATTTAACCATGCTTTAAATTAACTTTTTCTCGTAAAGCTAGGGCATCAGATTCAAGTGTAGTTTTGTTGGTATTTAGTTTTTATCCATTCACTGACACACAGAGTATTTAATAGCATAAGAAACAGTTTTTAATTCAGTGCAGATATCCCCTTAATATCTGAAAAATTAATTGTGTTTCATTTCAAAGCTGTTGCTACAGTTTTACATTACATTTTAGACGATCTCTTAAATTTATGTAGTAATTATTCAGATAATTGAAATGAAAATAAACATATATATTTAGTCTAGTGCTGCTCCTAATATATCACAAAAGAAACACTATATTATTGATAATTACAATTACCTGCCTGCCTACAGCTTTTATGTTTGAATGAGCCACCAGCCTCTCCTCCCTGCCAGGCAGCCACACAGTGCTGATTTTATGCATTTTTATGCATTTTAGCATCAAAATCCCCCATGTGCCTGCAGCCAGGCCATCACAGTATCTCTGGATACAGACACTGAGGGCTGATGTGAGTGTAGGGGCTAACTCTCAGCCTGTGCTTATCTGTAGCCAGAGAATAAGCCCAGTGTGGCATTAGCCTGAAGTGCAGACTTCTTCTATGCCTTATATTGTACCCAACATACAGTAATCTGCTGAGGGCCCACAGTCCTATAAAATGTTGCTATTCAAAAAAAATATTCTATGTACACTGATAAATACCCACAAATACATTTTATATAGATGGTTAGACATTTTATATAGATGGTTTATATAGATGGTTAGACACAAGCATATTACATTTCAAGATAGACAAAAGATCTCTTATTCCATGCAGCATTTACACAAAGGTCTCTTTAGGCAGGCATTCACTGTATGGAGAATGTAATAAATTCTTAGATTGAAAAACAAACAACAAACAAAAAAGCAATAATTATATCTGTTTTCAGTCTAATAATTATCACAGCATAGTTATAATATAACATTGCCATTTTAAACACTTTGTAAGACCCGCACAGAGGTGGTATTGTTTTTATTTATTATTTATTCATTTTTTGCAATAAAATAAGACTTTCCCAGTAAACATTTTATTACATAATGTGAGAGAACTAAAATCTGTGTATGCAGATTCCCCCGTACAGCCCCCCTGACTTGGATGGATTCTGTTCTCAAGATTTAGTTACTGCTACCCTCGAGGGCAGAGCTACCTGCTTGGCTATAACAGCAGTTATTTGTTTTTCTGTAAAGCAATATCTCTGTGCTCTCCCATTGGTAATTTCAATTCTCCTTCATAATGTTCCCATGTAAAAGTCTTTATAAACCCTGTAATTTTTTTGTTCTGAGTTCTGACTCTTGATTAGCTCAGAATCCTTGTGTTCAATAAACGTTGTCTTTCACCTCAAGAAGTAACAAAATTTCCCCGACAATAGACTGCACACTGGCACAAATCTAGCCAATCACTAGTGAATAAGCTGCTAAACATTGTTGGGTTCATAACAATGATATTAAAAATCAATAAAAAAGGGAAATAGTTTTCAAAAAAACAAAACTTATCAAATAGAGTTTGGAGCTTAATACATAAAAACTCACACATTCTATTAAGTCCTATGGGATTTTAAAAAGCATATTTATGAATTGGTGAATTCTACCTTTCACCCACTGAAAATCCCATTATATTCATCATATAAGAATACGTATGATGGCAATTTGTAGCGCTGATAGCATATTTTGAAAAATCAGTCAATAAAGCCATTGTAAGCTCTTTTGGGCAAAGCTCTCTTCACCTCTTGTATCGGTAACTGATTGCTTTATATGTTACTCTGTATGTCCAATGTATGAAACCCACTTATTGTACAGCGCTGCGGAATATGTTGGCGCTTTATAAATAAATGTTTATAATAATAATAATGACACACAGTTTTTCCTATTTTAGCATTATCAATGTTTCTATCAAAGTTCTGTACACCCAAATATTTTTGTTACAGGCAATTAACCCTTGTTTTTCAAAAGCACTGATCTGTTCGGTCCATCTTATCAATGAAGTGGAACTCATTTATCCTAGATAAAACCAGCAGATTTAAATGGTACTTGAAAATCTTTAATGGATTATATTGTCTGGTTCCCGTGTTACTTGTGATAGTGGCTTTATTGCTGACACTGCCAGGGAGTGCGGGGGCTTCTGCTTGTGTTCTGGAAGATCAGAGTCCGAGTGGAGTCCAACAGGATGGGGATATAATCCTGGGAATAGTTCTTTCTTTATTTAGGTCAACAAAAAATGTAATGAAAAACAAATTCACAGAGAAACCTTCCCCACCCAGATGCTATAAGTAAGTCATAATCTCATTCATTTTCTGTAGTTGCAAAATTGATTTTCACTGCTTTTATAACAAAATGAGTTTTCTGTGAAAGTTACAATATTTAGTTGCCCAAGGAGGTAGGTGCACTCATGCCTCCAATCTCTCCCAAATGAAAAATGATCATGTTGTAGCCATTTTTCCTTACTCCCAAGTCAGGGCCAGGTTTGCTCCAACACATGCCTTATTTGCACCCAGCCTTTCCCTTTTTGAGCCTGCCTCTATGTATCTACCTTTCTGTCTCTCTTTATCTATCCACTTACATGGCTATCACTTTCTTACTTTTTAGCCAAACACTTTTATAATATGAAAAGGGTTCAATTTGAGGAGAAACGCTTATCTCCAAATTCAGTTCCAAACTTTCCCATATACTTGAATTGCCTTTTCATGTGATAAACCATGAGATACATCTTTCTCATTGAACTGAATGGCTCAGTATTTGGTGATCTTAAAAGTTGTGTGTGCCTAAACATTTCCTTTATTGCACTGTAGCCTGATATTCTGACTATAACTGTAGAGCTAAATTCAGCCCCTGCATTCTCTTGTAGGATTTTATTAAATGTGATCCCTCTTTTGCTTATTCTGAAGCCTATTATCCAGAAAGCTTTATAATATGGAAGTGTCCTTTCCTAAAGCTATCCTAATCTATCTGTAAAAATAACCATTATGCTTGCTGTGAACAAAACTAGCATACATCTATGTTATTAGCAAAACCTTCCTATAAAGGACTTCTTAGTGTGTTTTTAATAGCTATTAGTCAAGATGATCAACATTACAGACCCCTTCTATCCAGATTCCAAGCTTTCCAGATGATAGATTATCTATATATTTTTCTACACTACAATGTTTTGGTCTGTCTTTATTAGTATCTGATATATAGATTCTTGGCAGATGGAATTTTTTTTATTGTGAGGTTTAAAATGAGAGTAGCATGTCCTACTATAATAGAAATATCTTCAAGCTTAAGCAAATATTAGAGACATTTATACTTTAGCATGGTGCTTAAACTGCATGGGCCTCTCGCCTGTTTCAGAGCAAGGCCTTTCCTCCTATAATTTATGGCAACCCACCTTTTGGGGATATACAGGTAACTATAAAATGAGAGAACACAGCTATAACACAGTAGCTATAATGCATAGCTTTATATTTTTTGTCCTGAATACATTTAAAACTAGGGCAGGGGACTTTTAGGATAATTGTTTTATGTATCTGTAACATTGCAGTGAGGTAAAATGTAAACTGACACAAATTTGGTTTACAAATGGGGGCCTGAAGTCTAAAAACAACAGTCAGTCTGTATAACCTTGTGGGCTGCTCTCTTTGAAATTGCTAGCAGCAAGGGATGACATGGCCGGCATATGTGCCCATATAACCAAAATAGATCTGACATAATACTCCCTTGTAGGAACAAATACTACTCAAAGTACCTTTAGTTTGATGGGTTCTAATCAACAAGCTTCTATCCTTGTCCTTTTGCTCAGGTACAAAGATAACTAATCTGCACGTGTGAATATTTTCCTGTTCTCAGTAGACTGTGCTCTTTGTATCATATTCTGGAATAAACTTTCATTGCAATGGGTTACTTTTTTTAAACTTTTGTATTTGTTTTTCCAGTCCATCCATTAGTTATTATCAACATTATCTAGCAGCCATTTTTGCCATTGAGGAGATCAATCAGAATGCTAATATCTTACCCAACCTAACCCTTGGCTACCGAATCTATGATGCCTGCACCAGTGAAAGTCGGGCAGCAGCCAACACTCTGAGCATATTGACTGGGAGGGCGGCATCTGTACCCAACTATTCCTGCAATGACAAGGGAACACTTGCTGCATTTGTGGGTCATTTGCTTCCCACACTGACCCATGTAGTATCGGACATGACAAAAATTTACAGGTTCCCTCAGGTAAGATCAGGTAATTATGATCACCGGTGATGTTGCCCACAGCAACCAATCGGATTTTTGTTTTCTAACTTGTAGGTGGCCAACCAAATCTAATTGCTGATTGGTTGCTATGGGCAATATGACTGGTTGGCTTACACACTATAATAAATACGCACCCAGGTAGGCATTAATAATTAACTAATTAAATGTATTTGTATGCTGCAGTTACAAACCTAAATTGTGCGTGATTTATGCTTCAGTTTAATTTCTTTAGGATATTCTTTTTGTATGCACTTTGCTATCATGTAATTATACTGTACAGTACACTTATCTGTGAGTAAAATTCTTATTTTGAAAACCATTCAACCATTGTGCTCTGCTCCTCACACCAGATTTGTAATCCAGCGAGAGGAGCAGAGTGCTGCTTTGCCTGGGGTACAAGCGCTTGCTAGATGAACACTAAGGGACCCTTCATATCTAGCACACAACAGTTTTTAGAATATATGTAATTAACAATAATGTTCCCTTGGTCAGTTTATTTACTTATTTTTTCACTTGTGCAGGGTGATTTATTGTCAAAACGTGTTGACAGGATAAAAGTTTCAGTAAATTCCTAGCTAGGTCTCAGAATATCTCATTCTCTACAGATCAGCTATGGGGCTCAGGATCCTGCTCTGGATGACAGGCAGCAATACCCAACATTCTACAGGACTATCATCAATGAAAAGTATCACTTTGTAACCATCAGTCAGATGCTTAAACTGTTTGGTTGGACGTGGGTGGGAATTATATACTCAGATGATGAAAGTCACCAGAGAGCGGCCAATAAAATAAGTTCTGAAATTACAATAAGTGGGGGTTGTGTGGAATTTGTGGCTGTGTACACTACTGAAAATATATTAACATTATCCATCACTATAGAAAAAATTAGGCATTCATCAGCAAATGTAATTATTATCAGCAGCAACTCCCATATGCTGCTCCACATTGTAATATTAATAGAGATGACAACTACACTCAAAAAACATTTATTGTTTCCATCATCTCTGGAAAACATGAGTAGCTTTGCGTATTCTTCACTCAATGGGTCATTGATCGTCTCAGGTAACCAAGGAGCCATTCCCGGCTTCAAGGAATTTTTCTACACTGCTCATCCTACCAAATTCCCAAATGATGAAATTACAGCCCTTTTGTGGTTGGTATTATTTAGTTGTTTAAAATATGGAGACAATTCCTCTGGGATATACATTCCAGCCTGTACAATGAATGATACCCTGAGTTTCTTTGGTATGTCATTTTATGCTGTCAACAACTTGCATATCACTTACAATATGTATGTTGCCGTGTATGCCCTGGCACACGCCCTACACAAGGTGCTTTATGGTGAGCCTCATGAGAAGCAACCCTTGGAATCAGAACTTCAACTTAACTTATGCAAGGTAAAAATCTTTGCTAGTCTTGTTGTAAAGTGTCAATTCCCTGGACTTCCTCCATATCAAAACTATCCTGGACATCCCTGCCCCTATGCCCCATCAGAAGGCCCTGCCCAAAGCTCTAAAAAGCCACCCTACCCCCTCTATGGTGCCTTTTTTCCCTCTGCTTTCCTTGTTTCACTGGAAGCACTATGTTCGCTTCTTAGCCTTGGGAAAGCATTAGGTAGCCAGGAATGGCACCTAGGGACTGGGGTTTTTTGATCTATGAGAATGAGATCTTTTCTCCTGCACAGTCCCTCCATCTGTTTGCCCTTCTGGGGCTGTGAGTGTCCTGTGGCAATTGTGTGTGGTCTGGCACCCTTTTTATATTTTTGTGGATGGCTGAGGGAGGTGGATATTAGTAGTCCTCAGCATTTAGTTAGTGGCCAGAGTCTGGTTGTCTTCTTATTCCTTCTATTTTTGTTCCACTGTGTGGAGATATATTATTTGAATGAAGCCAGAGTTTGGAGCCAACCGCCTCCCTCACAAATCCTTTCCTAAAGTTGTGTATTAAGAGGTATTTATTTAAAAAAATAGGCCTGGCACCCCACAGTCTTAGACATTGGGCTGGCATGGTGCACTATAGTACTGAGGCTATTGAAGCCAGATCGTATTTGCTGCATTAGGTTCTGGAGTTGTCAAGGGGGAGGGGGCGCATCACTGGTGTAGAGGTGCTGTTGCACTCTTTGTACTAGAAGAGCTAAAATTCTAACTTCAAAATCAGAATTTTGGGTCTCAAAGTTACCAGGAGCAACTTTTGCCTCAGGTCCCTGGTTCTAGACCAGGACATTCCTGACAGACATTGTGTAAGTATCTGCCTCTCATCAGTCTGTCTTCAGTTGAACAACTGGCCTAAAACTGTAGTCGGGATGCAGGGCACATAATCTACAAAAAGGAATGTCTGCTAGTGGTCAGTACTTAGTGGGTTAAGTTGGTTGTTCTGCCATTTTGTACAGCCTGCCTAGCTTTAGAAATGTCAGGTACTTCCATGTGTCATAGAAAAACAAACACTACAGGCACATACAAAAGGCATACAAAGGCAACTACTTTCTTGAAACTACTGTGAATACTTTTATGTTTCTTTTCCAGTTAAATAACCATTTAAAGAAAGTCCATTTCCAGACAGTTTCGGGAGATGAAATATTTTTTAATGAACACGGAGAGGTTCAGGGAAACCTTGAAGTTGAAAACTGTATTTCTTACCCAAATGAAACAACAGCCATTAGAAAGGTTGGAACCTTCAATTCCTCAGCCCCTCCTGGTGAGCAGCTCCTTATCAACAAGCCAGATATCATCTGGGGGACTCCACTGAATGATGTAGGTTACCATCTTCCTATCATAATATAGTGCAATAGCTTTGTGACACTGTAATCTAGGTTCATTAGAGGGACTTCCAAATAAATAACTTTTGAAAACCTCTTTAATAGGTAGTTTACTTATAAGATAATTTTCATGTTCCTTGTTTTTCATTATTCATGTTTCCTCTTCTCAGCAAGCTTTCAATTTATCTTCATTTTTTTGTTTTTCGTAGTTCTTTTTCTGCTTTATTTGAATCAAATTGTGGTCAACTGCATTGAACTGTACATTTTGATATTTTAGACAGAGGACAAATTCTCTATAACTACAAGAAATGTCTACAGCATGTTGGTAGCTGCTGCCTGAAATTGCTTGCTACAGCTAAGCTAATTATTCTGTTATCCAAGTACCCCAAGATCCTTCTCAATACAGATTTGCCTGGCGCAGTCCCATTAAGGGTATAAGTGGCGTATATATATTTTTACATCCCAGGAGCATAACCTTACTTTAAAGGGGATGTTCATCTTTTACTTAACTTTTAATATGATTTAGAGAGTAATATACTGAGACAACTTGCAACTGAATATCCCACGGGGCATTTTGGTTTTTACCAAGTAACCACAAAGTTTACATTGTTTAGACTGCCATTGATGGTATAGTGGAAGTGTTGAGATGATTGCATCCTGCCCATAAGGTCAACAGGACAATTAGTATATTGGAGTTACACAATACAAAATAAGAGTACTTTCTGTTCTTGGGATTCACAGCTCTGACATCAGTCCAAGATGAAACTGTTTGTGCGGTTTAAACATTTTGCCAATTGTTTGCACAGATGGGCATTACTATTGATGAGCGAATCTGTTCCAAAAAGTTGCCGGCGTAAAAAAAAGAATAGTCGTGGGCGTCAAAATAATAGCCACGGGCGACAAAAGAATAGCTGTGTGTCAAAATAATAGCCGCGGGCGACAAAATAATAGCCGTGCGACAAAATAATATCCGTGGGCGACTATTTCGCAAATTTTTCACCGTTTCGCAGATCTTTTGAAAGATTCGCAAATTTTTCGGCAAAGCGAAACGATGAAAAATTTACGAAATTGTCGCCTGCGACTATTCTTTTGTCGCCCACGGCTATTATTTTGTCGCACGGCTATTATTTTGTCACCCACGGCTATTATTTTGTCGCACGGCTATTATTTTGTCACCCACGGCTATTATTTTGTCGCACGGCTATTATTTTGTCGCACAGCTATTATTTTGTCACCCGCGGCTATTATTTTGTAGCGCGGCTATTATTTTGTAGCGCGGCTATTATTTTGTTGCCCGCAGCTATTATTTTGTCGCACAGGTATTATTTTGTCACCCCCGGCTATTATTTTGTCGCACGGCTATTATTTTGTCGCCCACAGCTATTATTTCGTCGCCCGCGGCTATTATTTTGATGCCCACGACTATTCGTTTTTTACGCCGGCGACAATTTTTGGATGTGCAGCGAAGTTTTCCATGGCAAATTTTTTCATCCATTTCGCAAAACAATCCGCCAATGGCGAAACGCAGAAATTCGCTGTGAATCCATGCCTGGCAAAACATTTCGCCCATCACTAGGTATTACTGTACAATGCAATAATATAATTATTAACTATATATATCATAATAAATCTAATGTTTGTACTGAAGCCTTCACTTTCTGACCCACATAACCCATCTGCCTGTATTTGCACCACATTGAATAACAATAATTGTCCTCAGGGATTTAGCCAGATCCTGCTGTACCAGAGAAAGGGACTATTTTTTTATGATCAGCAAACTGAAAATTATATGCGATGCTACATTTTTACAATTAAGTCCAATGCCAATCTGCAAGTCGAGAAAATTTTCATTGGCCACGATTCAGTCCACATCTGATGTCATATTCTCTCACTATTTATGGGCTGTGACCAAAACACACCCGAGTTAACCAAGAAGTACCATTAAGCTCTGTTTAGAGTGAAACGGTACTGTCAGTCGTAACTAAGGGGCAGATAAAATTGATTTGCCATTTTTTTTCTCAATTTGAAAATGCAACAAAAAAATAAACACACTATTTCAGATGCAATTGCTATATTTTTTACCCACAATGCAACTCCCCCCCCCCATAATTCCAGCATCATTGTGGTTGCCAGTGTGATATTTTCCTGGCTAAAAATGATCACCCTGTATGTTTACAGTGCAAGAGCGTTACATAGCACTTCACTATATTTTATAACAAACAGGTCCATGCTTGCAACAGCAAACCGGTGTATTTAAAAAAAAAAGTAGGAATAATAATATATTGAATAATATATATAATTTAGAAATATATTATGAAAAATTAAATAACATATTAATCTTAAGGGCATTGTTTATATTAATAACAGATCCCACAGTACATTTTAAACAAAATCAGTGTCCTTAAATACAAAAATAATAATGTACATTTTATTTGTTTCTTTACTAGCACTTATAATTTTTCTGTGACATACTGTAAGGAAAAAAAGAATATCTATTTTAGCAATAATATCATGTTATGTTTTAGAGTTTACTCTTACGTATCAAATATAACCAGTGTATCCATATCCAAAACTCAAATATGAAATCTAATTTTTATATAGATCCCACAGTCTGTGTGTATTGGGACCTGCCAGCCGGGATACAGAAAAGCTGGAATAAAAGGCCGCCCAGCCTGCTGTTATGAATGCGTACAGTGTTCCGATGGAGAGATTGCCAATGTATCAGGTGATTTTATAATGTCAAAACTATATTGTAGAGCTTTTTGAAAGAAAAAGAAAAATGTTTGCAGGGTTTGCATTAGAAATACATGGGAAGTGCAAATGATCACCACGAGCTTTATTTCTGCCTCAACTGGAATTCATATTGAGCAAATTAGGCATATCTGCTTCATCTCCATTTTTTATTATATGCCCTTCTGCAATAAACAAAAAAATTAACATAAATTTTGATTTGGTGGCACAGGACTGTCAATTTCTTTGATTAAATATCTTCAAAACTCAATTTATTTATGTCAACACCTAGAGATATGGGCCATATGGGAATCCTGAGGTCTTTCCAACCTACAACCTATACTTGACTTTATAAAAGACAACCAGTGACAAGCCATTGATCTCAGTTATCCATGAACTTTCTTGCTTATCAACTTATACTCATGTTAAGCTGCATGCCAATCTCTGTCTGCTGCCTTCTCTTTCTGCTTCCTTCTTCCCTTCTTTTGCACTTCTTACATTCTAAAATGTGTTTGTTACATCATGTACTTACAGTTTGTCAATCTCCTCTTTAGACATGGAAAACTGCATAAGATGTCAAGAAGATGAATGGTCCAATGAAAATAGAATTAAATGCATCAAGAAAACCATTGACTTTCTGTCTTATGCTGAACCTCTGGGTTTGAGTTTAGCGATCTTGGCAATTCTGTTATCCATCACTGCATCTCTAGTCCTGGGAATCTTTATAAGGAACAGACACAGCCAGATTGTGAAAGCCAATAATCGAGAACTAAGTTATAGTCTTCTACTAACACTTATACTATCCTTTCTCTGCACATTATTCTTTATAGGAAGACCACTGAAGGTGACCTGTATGTTAAGACAAGTTACATTTGCAGTCATATTTACTATTAGCATCTCCTCAGTTTTAGGGAAAACTGTGACTGTACTGATTGCCTTTCATGCTATAACACCTGGAAGTATGTTGAAGATCTGGGTTGGAAAAAGAGTTCCGAGGTGTCTTGTTCTTCTTTTATCTCTGGGAGAGGTTATTATTTGCATTACGTGGTTTCTACATTGCCCACCATTCCCTGATTATGATACCAGATCCCAACCATCTGTGATGACCTTGCAGTGTAATGAAGGTTCTGCTGTGGCATTCTACATTGCAGTAGGGTACATTGGAATGCTGGCCTCTGTCAGCTTCATTACCGCTTATCTTGCCCGTGGGTTACCTGACATATTTAATGAAGCCTCACACATCACCTTTAGCATGTTGGTGTTTTGCTGTGTGTGGATCGCTTTCATCCCAACATACTTGAGCTCCAAAGGCAAATACATGGTAGCAGTAGAGATATTTGCTATTCTTTCTTCCAGCTCTGGGTTGTTGGGATGTATATTTATACCCAAATGTTACATCATCCTTTTAAAACCTACAAAAAGTGTCAAGGAGAAAGCAACGTCTAAAAAAAATAAATCAAAGTTCCTCAACTATAAAACACATTAATATTTTTCACAACATATTTATTTTCACATAATTATTTTTGGTTTGCACTTCCTGTTATTTTTCCTGGCCTGGTATATCCCCATCTCACCCAGACTGACTTTGTTGTTATATAGTTGCATTCACTGGAACTCTCCTCTTCAGTTTTTTGTTTCCTAAAATGTAGTTAACAAGATGACAGAGTTCCTTATTATTATTATTAATAATAAGGTGTTAAGCTCCTGGGGACTTTGTATGTACAGAAATGCACTTTTTGTTAATAGCTTCAGCTTTGATGTAGAAATGTATGCCTTCAAGTACATAGGCTGCTAATCTTCAACATTTAATTCACAAAAGTACTTGATGGCCGAAACTGGTATAATACACTGATCTGTTGTGGTGTTGGAACACTGTTTACAGCAAAACATGTTGCAAAAATCATTTTGTTTTTGTCCTTTTGCTTTTCCAAATAAACGGAGCATCAAACAACTGTAAGTGACTGACATTCTGTAAGTGCAAAAAGCAACCACTTTCCAACAATAACACAAAAGTGCTAATAATATATTTTGTATCATTCCTTCAGTGCTAAATACAACTAACTAATTATATATATATATAATATATAGGGGATGTGAAGGAGTTAACCATCCCCGCTATGATGAAGTATAAAAATTTGCCCTGTGGGAGGGAGATGTTTCCATTTGGCCCAGGGCTAATCACTACTGCAGTTGTGTCCATGCAAATTTCCCCCAGTCAGTTGCACATTAAACCCCGTTCATTAAAGAAACTTAAGTCAAAAAGCATCTTTTCTGCCTCCTGTTCCAAATCAAGAGCACAGTTGCACCTATTGCCAAAGGGAAACCCTGGAGCACAGAAAGGCTAGGGTTTCAAACTGCTCAGGAAATTCAGCGTCGTTCAGCTTCTTTCTTTGCTCATCCCATAACTGGGAGTGTTGGCTATGACTTTAATCGCAAAATATAACATTTCTTATCTCCACTGTGTAACTATCAAGAGAGGATACAGGCCAATGAAGTAAACAGTGTCCAACTGGCCGATTCACAAAAGGTCAAAAAAACGAGTGTTATTTTCTTGCATGCATTACAAATCTTATCACTTCTTATATTTGGAGAATTAACGATCGATTCACAAACAGGACACTTGTCTGAATTAAGAAGCGACTTTATTGTCGTTATTTATCTTGTGATGACATATTTTTAAGTGATATTTTAAAGCATGCAACATGTTTATGCGTTATTTCATGCGTGATTTCAAATATAATCCGGACTACTTTAAGATGTAAGAATCATGTGAAGAGCCTGGAAATCCTGAGACAATACTCATGATATTCATCTTTTTTTTTTTTTTTTAATTCTTTATTTTGCTTTTAACATGAAATAGGAGGGGATACAGAAGGAAAGCGGGGGGGAGGGGTAGCAAGTGCACGAATATGGTTATTCACATTGGCTGGCAACAAGTCATTACTCTTAAATGCAGTTACATCTTCACATTATCAAGACATTCAATATAAACACATTGTTTAGTGCAAGTCAGATTATACCTTCACCTGTGCCTTGGATTGGGGAGTCATTGTGTTCGCTGGCTGGGCTAATTTCTTATGAGTAGCCCTATTGGCTTAGCTTCAGTAGATAATCTGTCCATGGTGACCGTTGTGTTCGCTGGCTGGGCTAATTTATTATGAGTAGCCCTATTGGCTTAGCTTCAGTAGATAATCTGTCCATGGTGACCAAATGTTTCTAGAAAATTGGTTGTTATTTTGTATTAAGAAGGAAATTTCCTCAAGTTTCCTAATTTCCTCCACTTTGGGTAACCATTCATTGTGAGTAGGAGGCTTAGGAGACTTCCATTTTTGGGGAATTAGCGACTTTGTGGCCTGTAACAAATGCAGAGTGAGTGGGATGTGACCCCTCAGATGCATTACATCGCCAGCAAAGGTTGGGGCTATTGGGATACATTCTATGTTGTTTAGCTGGCATCTAGTGACCAGTTTATATATTGCCTCATTTGTTCTTGTAGCTCTTGATGATCTATGGACAAGTTTGAAGACCCTATCCCATAAACTCGGTGTGATAGAGACATTTAGATCTCTCTCCCAAGCTATACAGGAAGGTTTCTGGGTTTGTAAGGAGGCTGTGATCAACAGGTTAATACCTTGGAGAGTGGTTTGTCTATTACAGCATTGGGTTCCATGGAGGCGAGTAGCTTTTCCCACATAGTGAGAGGCCTATGCCATTCCTTACCCTTGCAGGATAAGATGTATGTGTGTAGCTGGTTATAGTTCCACGCATCTCTAGGGTATGTGACCCATTTTTTTTGGATTTCTGCCAGAGATATTACTAAGTTACGAAGTCGCTAATTCTTGTGGGTCGGTCCCCCGTTATGTTCCACCTGTTAAAGGAGCCAGGCTCCATACTAAGTTTGAAATCTGGGTTGTACATCAAGGTTTGAAGAGAGTATGGATGGTGAGATAGCTTGTACAGTATGTTTCTTTATTCTTGTGACATACCTTGAGAGAAGCCTCTATTAGTGGGTGGTTATCTACCATCGCCGTTGTTTTTTCTTTAGTGCTCCACAGCATGTTTTATAGGGGTGGGGACACGAAGGTTTGCTCAAGGGTACACCAGTCTTTTTTCCTGTATTCTGCCAAACCAGGACAGTTGCAGCTTATTCCAGTTACCCAGAAGGGGGTGTAGAGAGGATAATAGTGGTAAGTAGTTGTCTTGGTAGCATTTACTTAAATCTGCAGTTAACTTAATTCCTAAAAATTTTATACGTTTAGCGGCCCATTGAAAAGAAAAACTTTGTTTCAAGGCTAGAGAGGTTCTATCCGTTACATTGACATTCAATAGTTCAAATTTGGAATAATTGACTTTAAAGCTGAATAGTTCTCCAAATACTTTAAGAAAGTTTACTGTGTTAGGTAGAGAGATAGCCGGTTTTGTTATAAACAAGTCATCAGCAAAAGCTGCACACTTGTATTCTTTCCCTTTAATTACCAGGCCGAAATATCAGAATTATTTCTTATGTGGTTTAGCAGGGTTTCCATGACTAAAATGAAAAGGGTGGGTGAAAGAGGGCACCCTTGTCTTGTACCATTGTGTATGTGGATCATGGAGGAGAGCATACCATTGACCCTTATTCTGGCCAAGGGATTTTTGTATAGTGCCATTATTCTGTTTCTTGTAGTTGGGCCTATCCCGATTCCTTGTAGCGCCCTTTCTAGGTATGCCCATGACACCCTGTCAAACGCCTTTTCGGCATCTGTAGTTAGTATCAACGAGGGGATATTCCATGTTTTGGTGTAGTGTATTAGTGATATAACTTTAGTTGTGTTATCTCTACCTTCTCTCTCAGGAATAAAGCCCGATTGGTTGGGGTGAATTAAGTACGGTAAGTGGTGTTTTATTCTATTATTGATTATCTTGGCGTATATCTTCTTGTCAATATTTATCAGTGATATAGGTCTATAGCTGGCACATTGCTGGGGATCTTTGCCTGGTTTGAGGATAATTGGTATATGGGCTTCTTGGGCTTGTGGGTGGAACGTAGTTGTCTCTGAAATAGAATTGTAATATACCAGCAGTAGGGGGGGCTAGTTCTTTTTTAAATGTTTTGTAATATAGTGCGGTATACCCGTCTGGCCCCGGGCTTTTTCCTGTGGGGAGATTGTCTATGTTTTCTTCTATTTCCTCAAGCTTGAATGGGGCATCAATTAGCTGACTGTCTTCTGGGGGAGTGGTTGTAGTCTTGCGTTTTTTATGAATTAGTCTATTGTCTCCCTAATCTCACCAGGATTACCTATTTCTTTTAGTTTATATAGAGATTGGTAGTATTTTTAGAATTAAGTAGCTATGCCTTGGTATTGTGGATTGTCTTGTCATTGCTTTTAATTGCAGTGATATGCAATTGGGGTTGAATTTTTTTTTTTATACCTGCAAAGTGCTTGTTGCGCTTGTCTCCCAGTTCGTAGAACCTCTGTTTACATCTCATATAGGCTTGGTAGGTTTTCTGGTCGAGTATTGCCTTTAACTGTAATCTTTTGCTTTCTAACTGTAGTACATTTTTCTGGGCTAGTGTTGCCTTATGTGTTTGTTCTAAGTGGGATATTTCATCTATTAATTTGTTTATTTCTTTCTCTTTTTTCAGGTTGCTGCCTAGTGATATAAAATGACCTCTGAGGATACACTTTAAGGTTTCCCAAATGGTTCCTGGAGAAGTTGTACTTGGATTGTTATCTTGTAACATTTGATTTATGCTTAATGTGATATGATTTTTGATTTGTTCCTTGTGTAGTAGGAAATCATTCATTCTCCAGGTATATTCGGGTTTAGTGGTCTTAGGGATCACAAACTTTGCTGAGATGGGGCAGTGATCAGACAAGACACTGTTACCTATTCTTACCTGTGAAAACAAATGTAACCAATTTTGCGATACCACTATATAATCTATTCTAGAATAAACCATGTGAGTTTTTGAGAAGTGTGTAGTCTTTTTTTACCAGGTTCTGGGCTCTACTTTAGAACCTTGTGGGAAACATTACTTTTCCCTGAGGAAGAGTCAATCAGGGGGTTTAATACTAAATTTAGGTCTCCTCCAAGGATGATTAAACCTTCTTTAAAATTGTCAAGAAGAAGTATGCTTGCTCTTGATTAGGATCATATACATTTGCTAGAGTGCAAATTAGCTCACCCAGGTAGCATTTGATTATTAAGAACCTTCCCTCTTTATCTGCCAGAGTTGTTATGTGCTTAAAGGGGATATCCTTATGGATCATAGTAACAACTCCTGTTGCTTTCTTCTCAGGGTTGTTACTGGTATATATATGGGCGTAGTATTTCAGGTTGATCTTTGGAGCCTGATTCTTCTTAAAATGTGATTCTTGTATCATCACAATCTTTGAGTGGGCTTTTTTGCATTCTTTAATTATCTGGGCCTTTTTAACCGGTTCATTTAAGCCATTAACGTTATATGACATCACCATACACTCTAAAGCCTCAACATTTTTATTTTTAGACATTTTGTTGGGTTATGTTGTTTCCTTTACCATATCTCTTACACTTGTTAGCAGTCTGCCCTTGTGCAGAGGGGAGGGAGGGTAGAGTTAACTGAGGGAAAATAATAATTTGTAAAATTATTATTTTATTTATTATTATTAATAAACAGTGAGTCTTATTGGGGACTTGCCCCGTGGCTAGGAGGTTGGGTGCTTGAAGGTGGGGGGTAGTATAGTAAGCAACTATGCATCCTCGGAGTGTTCCCGATCCCTGTGTGTCAGTTTTTTGAGGTGGGGGTAAGGGTGCTTATACTGAGGCCTAACCATGTGGGTGCCTTTAGTAGCCTTAAACATTCAGAGTGAAATTAGTTAAACAGTTTATATCAATGCATTACAGTTTCCTGGTTACTATAAATACCAATAACTGGCAGAAATAGCGGTAAGAATGCCTTTTTTTTTTATAAACCATGTCTGTAAGAATTTTTTTTTTTCACTCAAAACTCATTCTAGTGAATTTAAGTAAGAGGGAGTACAGCGCTCTGTCAATGTACTCAATCCCTTAAATTCCACCATTAATCAGGTAAGTTACCCTCCTCGGGGTCTTTGGCATGTGTGGGATACGTCTTGAAGTTGTAGCCTGGGACCACTTCCCGTGTAGTTCAAAGGATAAGTTCGGTATTTTTTCTTGGTCAGGGATCCATCCTGGGAGGTCCATCTCTGAGAGGTGTAGTTTTTTAATGAAGTTTGAGGTGTCCAGTCGCGTGCGAATAGTGGCCATTATGCCATCTTTAGAGGCAGTAAGTAAAAAGGGGTATCCCCACCTGTATGGGATATTATTTTCCCGGAGTGTGTCTGTAAGGGGCTTCAGGAGTTTTCTCTTGGTTAAAGTCATCCTGGATATATCCTGAAAAGTTTGATTGCACTTTCCTCATAGAAAATGTTACTTACATCTTTTGTTTTTTGCAGGATTTCTTCCTTCAGGGTAAAATTGTGGAGACAGCATAGGATGTCGCATGGAGTGTTGAGATTGGCAGCCTTAGGTTTTGTACCCCGTGGGCTCTCTCCATTTTGATTTCTCTGCTGGGGTCTCTATTGAGGAGCAGGGCCTGGCGTATTTCGTCATTTTGTACTGCTTCAGGAACCCCTCTTACCCTGATGTTGTTCCTTCTGCTCCTGTTTTCCTGATCGTCGATCTGCCTCTGAAGTTCCATAATGATGGTGTCCTGTTGTTGAATATGCATGTAAATAGTTTTTTGGTTAGATGTTATTTTGCTTTGGTTTTGTTCAATATCATCTTTGTGGGAAGCTAGGGAGATTGTGTCACTTTTAATGTTCATAATTTCCTCTTTAAGCGTGGATGTTACCTCCTGTAACATTTCTTTTATGTCTGCTTTAGACGGCAGCTTGGCCTGATATGCAGGAATATCCATAGCCTCCTCTGATTCACTTTCTTGCTTGGCTCTCTGTTAGTTTCAGAGTCCTCCTCCCTGCCCTTGAGCGTGGCCGCCATCTTGGATACCGCTCGGTCAGGTTTTCTCCTGAAAAACATAGGGGTAAGTTCCATTTGTGAGAGTTGCTGTTTCTTCCCTGATGCTCTATTTTTCTCCAGTCAGTTTTTTTGTGGTTTCCCCATCTCTTGCGCTGTGTAAAGTGGCTGGATCGGGTATGTGCTCATGGAGCTCAGCGTTCAAGCGCCCATTCACATCCAAGGCAGACCACGCCCCTCCATGATATTCATCTTAGTGTCATACATGACTTGGATATTCAGAGAAAGGTAATTTTTGTGATTCCGGAAAATATGCTCTTTGTCTAGTTACATAGGGTTGAAAAAGAACAAGATTCCATCAAGTTCAATCCTTCCAAGTAAACCCAGCCCACACAACCTATACTTACCAATCTCACATACATAAACTATATATACAACCACTAATACTAACTGTAGATATTAGTATCACAATAGCCTTGGATACTATGCTTGTTCAAGAACTCATCCAGGCCCCTCTTATAGGCATTAACAGAATCTGCCATTACAGCATCACTAGGAAGGGCATTCCCCAACCTCACTGCCCTCGAGGTTGGGGGATTAAATGCCACATGGGTGCAATCTTTGGCACCTAAGGCATTTGGGATACTACTCACACAATAGAACTCTCTTTTTACAGTGTTCCAGTCATTTCTATTGATGGGGAACTTTATATATTCATTGCACCCAGGACCTGCCCAAGGCACCGTGAAAATGTGGGCTGTGACACTCCCCCATATATCCCTCCAACTTTCTAAAAAATTTCCTGTGATGAAAAAATGAAGGGAGCACAGAAGTTTGACAGTGCCAGGAACAGCATGGCTTCTGTGTGTCAGTGGCTGCAGGTAAGGCTCCAGTACCTCATACAGGCCATAGATTGCTGCTCTATTTAACCTTTAGCGCCTCACTATTTCCTCCTCTGATAATCCCTCTAGAGTTAATCTTTCCCTGAAAAGTCTTAGATGCATCACTCTGGGACATTCACATACTTGATTCTCTTCTTTACAGTCCAACAAAAATCTCACTGCAAACTCCATCTTGTCTTCACAAACGCTCACAAACCGCAATATTTTTTAGTAACGCCCACTCCTAATAGGTGTTAATATTAGGTCCTGGTGCAATGTTGCTGCACCATAAAGACTTAACCCCATGAAACCCCCTATAATATTGCATCCCTCACTGTCATCCTTTCAGATAACAGAAGTCTAAACATTACACTAGAGATTGTTTGGTTTAGAAACTAAAAGAAGAAAAAAAAAGTTTATTACTGCTCCTTTAGACCAAAATGCCACAGGCCATTTTTTCCTCACAAGAAGATTATAGTGATTTGCTTCCCTTGTGGCAGGCCATGTTTTCTTTAGTAGTACTACAATAATATGTACAACATTTATAGGTTGCATAGTATCTTGGGAACTAGCATCTGAAGATGATGTAGCAGGTAGTGGGACATTAGGATATAAAGAAGCACTGGCCCCTGTAACCAGATACATGCCGGGGAGGAACTGTGCCGTAATCTGGTGAGTACTCTGTGCTGGGTCACTTATTTACTTCAAAGCTTCTATTCCCTATGTCTTGTAATTGTACATTTAAAGGGAGGGTGTCATTGTATTAGTATCCCCTTTTATCATTATTTAGCCAAGCTTTAATTTAACTTTTTCTCATAAACCTAGGGCATCAGATTTTCCCCCTGTATGTAGAAATGTAGTTTTGTTGGAATTTAGTTCTTATGCATTCACTGGCGCACTATTTAATAGCATAAGAAACACTTTTTAATTCAGTGAAGATATCCCCTTAATATCATCTGAAAAATCAATTGTGTTTCATTTCAAAGCTGCTGCTACATTTTTACATTACATTTTAGAAGATCTCTTAAATTTATTAAAATAATTGATGAAAGTAAACATATATATTTAGTCTAGTGTTGCTCCTAATATATGACAAAAGAAACATTATTTTATTGATAATTACAATGGCCTCTATGCTACATCTTGTATTATGTTTGAATGAGCCACCAGCCTCTCCTCCCTGCCAGGCAGCCACACAGTGCTGATTTTATCATTTATATATATCATTTATATCTTATTCAGTATATATGGGAAAGGCTGCAGCTGTTAATGCCACCCCCACACACTAATGTTAAGCTTAATATCTTCTTTGCATGTTTATTCAGCACAGGTTGGAGAGTGGTTAGAATGTTAAATAAATGTTAAATAAATGTTAAATAATACAACAACATTTCAGACCCACCACCATAGTTAATATACACCAGGCTGTGGCAGAAAAACTCAGAGTAAGAAACAGCCTGACCAATCACTCAATCTCCACTCTGTGTTCTCTTTGCACCCAGCCAATGAAGTGGCTCTGCCAAACACACAGAGCAGATTTCAGTATAGAAATACGTGAGTATGCATTTTAATATCAAAATCCACCCAAAATCCCCCATGTGTCTGCACCCAGGCCATCGCAGTATCTCTGGATACAGATGCTGAGGGCTGATGTGAGAGTAGGGGCTAACTCTCAGCCTGTGTTTATCCGTAATATATCTATTTTTTCACAGGAATAGCAATTTGTGGTACATATGTAGAATCTTACCCCCAGGATAGGTGGGTCCAGGTGCTCATGCCCCATACCTTCAGCTTAGGGAGCCATACAGGAGTACACAAAGGAAAAAACAGCAGGCAGGCACTTCTGGTATCCAAAAATACGTCAAAAATCATAGGAATCAGCTAATAGTATTCATAAAAGGTCATAATTTATTTAATCCATAAAAAACAAACAATTAGCCTTACACGTTTCGTAACTAGGGGTACTTAATCAACTTTATCCGTAGCCAGAGAATAATCCCAGTGTGGCATTAGCCTGAAGTGCAGACTTCTTCTGTGCCTTATATTGTAACCAACATACAGTAATCTAAAAAGATATTATACGTACGCAGATATATACCCACAAATACAGTATACTTTTATATAGATGGCTAGACACAAGCATATTACATTTCAAGACAACAGATCTCTTATTCCATGCAGCATTTACACACAGGTCTCTTTAGGCAGGCATATCCTGTATGGAGAATATAATAAATTCTTAGATTGAAAAACAAACAACAAACAAAAAAGCAATAATTCTATCACAGCATAGTTATAATATAACATTGCCATTTTGAACTCTTTGTAAGACCCGCACAGAGGTGGTATTGTTTTTATTTATTATTTATTCATTTTTTGCAATAAAATAAGACTTTCCCAGTAACCATTTTATTAAATAATGAGAGAGAACTAAAATCTGTGTATGCAGATTCCCCCGTACAGCCCCCCTGACTTGGATGGATTCTGTTCTTAAGATTTAGTTACTAATACCCTCGAGGGCAGAGCTACCTGCTTGGCTGTAAGAGCAGTTTGTTTTTCTGTGCTGTAAAGCAATATCTCTATGCTCTCCCATTGGTAATTCCCATTCTCCTTCATAATGTTCCCATGTAAAAGTCTTTAAAAACCCTGTAATTTTTTTGTTCTGAGTTCTGACTCTTGAGCTCAGAATCCTTGTGTTCAATAGACGTTGTCTTTCACCTCAAGTGATAACAGAATTTCCCCAACAATAGACTGCACACTGGCACAAATACACAAATCTAGCGAATGAACATTTTTGGGTTCATAACAATGATATTAAAAATCAATAAAAAAGGGAAATAGTTTTCACAAAAACAAAATTTATCAAATAGAGTTTAGAGCTTAATACATAAAAACTCACACACATTCTATTTAGTCCTATGGGATTTTAAAAAGCATACTTATGAATTGGTGAATTCTAGCTTTCACCCACTGAAAAACCCACAATATTCATCATATAAGAATACGTATGATGGCAATTTGTAGCATTGATAGCATATTTTGAAAAATCAGTCAATAAAGCCAGGGCCATACTAATATAATTTGGTTAGACCTTCTTTAAATCTAAATGACTAACATGTGGAGGAGTACTGTAAGCTCTTTTGGGCAAAGCTCTCTTCACCTCTTGTATTTGTTATTGATTGCTTTATATGTTACTCTGTATGTCCAATGTATGAAACCCACTTATTGTACAGCGCTGCGGAATATGTTGGCGCTTTATAAATAAATGTTAATAATAATAATAATAATAATGACACACAGTTTTTCATACTTTAGCATCATCAATGTTTCCATCAAAGTTCCCTACACCCAAATATTTTTGTTACAGGTAATTAACCCTTGTTTTTCCTAATTTCAAAAGCACTGACCTGTTCGGTCCATCTTATCAATGAAGTGGAACTCATTTATCCTAGATAAAACCAGCAGATTTAAATGGTACTTGAAAATCTTTAATGGATTATATTGTCTGGTTCCCATGTTACTTGTAATAGTGGCTTTATTGCTGACGCTGCCAGGGAGTGCGGGGGCTTCTGCTTGTGTTCTGGAAGATCAGAGTCCGAGTGGAGTCCAACAGGATGGGGATATAATCTTGGGAATAGTTCTTTCTTTATTTAGGTCAACAAAAATTGTAGTGAAAAACAAATTCACAGAGAAACCTTCCCCACCCAGATGCCATAAGTAAGTCATAATCTCATTCATTTTCTGTACTAGCAAAATTGATTTTCACTGCTTTTATAACAAAATGAGTTTTCTGTGACAATATTTAGTGGCCCAAGGAGGTAGGTGCATGCCTCCCATCTCTCCCAAATGAAAAATGATCATGTTTTAGCCATTTTTCCATACTCCCAAGTCAGGGCCAGGTTTGCTCCAACACATGCCTTATTTGCATCCAGCCTTTCCCTTTTTGAGCCTGCCTCTATGTATCTACCTTTCTGTCTCTCTATTTATCTATCAACTTACTGTACATGGATATCTCTTTCTTACTTTTTAGCCAAACACTTTTATCATATGAAAAAGGGTTTGAGGAGAAACTCTTATCTCCAAATTCAGTTCCAGACTTTCCCATAGATTTTATTTGCCTTTTCATGTAAACCATGAGATACATTTTTCTCATTGAACTGAATGGCTCAGTATTTGGTGATCTTAAACATTGTGTGCCTAAACATTTCCTTTATTGCACTGTTTGTTTTTAGCCTGATAATCTGACTACAACCGTGGAGCTAAATTCAGCCCCTGCATTCTCTTGTAGGATTTTATTAAATGTGATCCCTCTTTTGCTACTCCTGTAGCTTTCTTAAAACTTATCTATTATCCAGAAAGCTTTATAATATGGAAGTGTCCTTTCCTAAAGCTATCCTAATCTATCTGTAAAAATAACCATTATGCTTGCTGAGGACAAAACTAGCATACATCTATGTTATTAGCAAAATCCTCCTATAAGGGCTTCTTAGTGTGTTTTTAATAGCTATTAGTCAAGATGATCAACATTACAGACCCCTTCTATCCAGATTCCAAGCTTTCCAGATGACAGATTATCTATATATTTTTCTACACTACAATGTTTTGGTCTGTCTTTATTAGTATCTGATATATAGATTCTTGGCAGATGGAATTTTATTTATTGTGAGGTTTGCAATGAGAGTAGCATGTCCTACTATAATAGAAATATCAAGCTTAAGCAGATATTAGAGACATTTATACTTTAGCATAGTGCTTAAACTGCATGGGCCTCTTGCCTGTTTCAGAGTAAGGCCTTTCCTCCTATAATTTACACCAACCCACCTTTTGGGTGATATACAGGTAACTATAAGAAGAGAGAATACAGTGCCAATATACATGGTCTTAATATGGTGTTATGTGATAATAGGAAAAGCCTTAATGCAGCTAAACACAGGTTCTACCAGTTTGTGGCACCTTATTGGGGGTTGAACGCCATCCATTAAAGAACCCCTACTTTGATTTAGCTGTTTTTTTTGTGGCTAGTGGAACTATGTTTTTGATTCCTACTACTTAATTTTTTAATGCTCATTACCTGTTGATTTGGGACTTTAGAGTTCTGAAAAATTCCACTCCACTAAAAATTCCAAACCACAATACTGTTATAATGATTAAGGTAGCTATAATGCATAGCTTTATATTTCTTGTCCTGAATACATTTAAAACTAGGGCAGGGGACTTTTAGGATAATTGTTTTATGTATCTGTAACATTGCAATGAGGTAAAATGCAAACTGACACAAATGTGGTTTACAAATAGGGGCCTGAAGGCTAAAAACAACAGTCTATTAAGTATAGCCTTGCAGGCTGCTGTCTTTGAAATTGCTAGCAGCAAGGGATGACATGGCCGGCATATGTGCTCATATAACCCAATAGAGCTGATATAATACTCCCTTGTAGGAAACAAATACTACTCAAAGTACCTTTAGTTTGTTGCCTTCTAACCACCGACACCTATCCTTGTCCTTTTTCTAAGATAGAAAGATAACTAATCTGCACGTGTGACTATTTTCCAGTTCTCAGTAGACTGTGCTCTTTGTATCATATTCTGTACTAAACTTTCATTGCAATGGGTTACTTTATTTAAACTTTTGTATTTGTTTCTCCAGTCCATCCATTAGTTATTATCAACATTATCTAGCAGCCATTTTTGCCATTGAGGAGATCAATCAGAATGCTAATATCTTACCCAACCTAACCCTTGGCTACCGTATCTATGATGCCTGCACCAGTGAAAGTCGGGCAGCAGCCAACACTCTGAGCATATTGACTGGGAGGGCGGCATCTGTACCCAACTATTCCTGCAATGACAAGGGAACACTTGCTGCTTTTGTGGGTCATTTGCTTCCCACACTGACCTATGTAGTATCGGACATGACAAAAATATACAGGTTCCCTCAGGTAAGATTTAATTATTCAACATCGCCGGTGATACTGCCCACAGCAACCAATCAGATCTTTGTTTTTGTTTTCTAACTTGTAGGTGGCTGTTCATATCTAATTGCTGATTGGTTACTATGGGCAGGATAACTGGTGATTTTGGCTTACACACTATAATAAATATGCTCCCATTAAGGCTTTAATAATTAACTACTTAAATGTATTTGTATGCTGCAGTTACAAACCTAAATTGTGTGTGATTTACTGATTTTAGCTTCAGTTTCATTTCTTATTTTAGGATATTCATTTTGTATGTACTTTGCTATCATGCAATTCTAGTGTTCAGTACACTAAAATTCTTATTTTGAAAAACCATTCAATCATTGTGCTCTGCTCCTCACACCAGATTTGTAATCCAGCGAGAGGAGCAGAGTGCTGCTTTGCCTGGGGTACAAGCGCTTGCTAGAGGAACACTAAGGGACCCTTTATATCTATCACACAACAGTTTTTAGAATATATGTAATTAACAATAATGACCTTGGTCAGTTTATTTACTTATTTTTTCACTTGTGCAGGGTGATTTATTATCAAAACGTGTTGACAGGATAAAAGTTTCAGTAAATTCCTAGCTAGGTCTCAGAATATCTCATTCTCTACAGATCAGCTATGGGGCTCAGGATCCTGCTCTGGATGACAGGCAACAATACCCAACATTCTACAGGACTATCATCAATGAAAAGTATCACTTTGTAACCATCAGTCAGATGCTTAAACTGTTTGGTTGGACGTGGGTGGGAATTATATACTCAGATGATGAAAGTCACCAGAGAGCGGCCAATAAAATTAGTTCTGAAATTACAAAAAGTGGGGGTTGTGTGGAATTTATGGCTTTGTACACTACTGAAAATTTAATAACAATATCCATCACTATAGACAAAATTAGGCGTTCATCAGCAAATGTGATTATTGTCAGCAGCAACTCCCATATGCTGCTCCACATTGTAATATTAATAGAGATGACGGCTACACTCAAAAAACATTTATTGTTTCCATCATCTCTGGAAAACATGAGTAGCTTTGCGTATTCTTCACTCAATGGGTCATTGATCATCTCAGGTCACCAAGGAGCCATTCCCGGCTTCAAGGAATATTTCTACACTGCTCATCCTGCCAAATTCCCAAATGATGAAATTACAGCCCTTTTGTGGTTGGTAATATTTAGTTGTTTAAAATTTGGAGACAATTCCTCTGGGATATACATTCCAGCCTGTACAATGAATGATACCCTGAGTTTCCTTGGTATGTCATTTTATGCTGTCAACAACTTGCATATCACTTACAATATGTACGTTGCAGTGTATGCCCTGGCACATGCCCTACACAAGGTGCTTTATGGTGAGCCTCATGAGAAGCAACCCTTTGAATCACAACTTCAACTTAACTTGTACAAGGTAAAAATCTTTGCTAGTCTTGTAAAGTTCCATTTCCCTGGACGTCCTTCATAACAAAACCTGGACATCCCTGCCCCCATGCCCATCAGAAGGCCCTCAGAAAGCTCTAAAAAAAAAAACCACCACCTATATGCTGTCGTTTTTTTCCCTCTGCCTTTCTTTTTCCACTGGAAGCACTATTTTTGCTTCTTAGCCTTGGGAAAGCATTAGGTAGCCAGGAATGGCACCTAGGGACTGGGGATTTTTGATCTATGAGAATGAGATCTTTTCCCCTGAACATTACCTTATATCCTTGGATCTTCAGTGCTGTTCTGCACAATAAGGTTGGACAATGCTGTTCTGGTGTGCCTTATCCCATGTGCCTTCCGGGTTTGTCATGATGGCATCCAGTGGCAAGTGCTAGTCCCCTCATCCGTATGCCCTTCTGGGGCTGTGAGTGTCCCGTGACAATAGTGTGTGGCCTGGCACTCTTTTTATATTTTTGTGGATGGGTGAGGGAGGTGGAAATAAGTAGTTCTCAGCACTTAGTTAGTCTCCATATTCCTTCTATTTTGTTCCACTGTGTGGAGAGATATTATTTAAATAAAGCCAGAGTTTGGAGCCAACTGCCTCCCTCACAAAGTGTTTCCTAAGTTGTGTATTAAGAGGTATTTATTTTTAAAAATAATGGGCCTGGCACCCCACAGTCTAATTATTGGGCTGGCATGGTGCGCTACAGTACTGTGGCTATTGTAGCCAGATTGTATTTGCTGCATAAGGTTCTGGAGTTGTTGAGGTGCCTGGTTAGTAGCAGTCTGGCTGATTATGTTTATGATGCTACATAAAGGCTTGTAGTGGTAGTTCCGGAGCAACCTCTGCTGAATGTAATGATGTAATTAGCTAAAGGTGTGGTATCTCTTATTCCAAACTTGAGCTTTCAGAATATAGCACCAGGGGCTTGGAAGGTAATGTTCTTCAATACTGATTTTGTTTTGCTTGTTTCATTAGAAGTAGTCCTTCTTATTGCCATATTGTTGTTGGTTTAGGATGCTATAGCATTTATAGGTAATTCAGAGGTATCTTTCACTTGTGGTGCATTTCACTCCTAGGAGGTGTGAATTTTACAGTTGTCAATTGGTATACTGCACCTCTAAATCATTTTTGTTGAATTCTGTTGGTTTCCATTGTGTGTCAGGCTCTGTCCACCTCTTCATAGTGAAGTGAGTTGGTCAGGTTGGGGTCACACTCATTTTGTTGTGTAGGTCTGGGTCCTAGCAGGATCTCCTTCCCTTAAAGTGGTGATACACTGTAAGATCTGCTTATTTGACAAGGTCGACAAGCGAGCGGATCATCTCCTGATATGCCCACTCCAGATCAGCTGATCCTCCTGAGAAGTCTCTGTGTACATTACTAGGTTCTGCATCTGGAGTTATTAGCATGCCAATGACTAAGTTACTTTTGTAAAGTTCAGCAAAGTTATTCTAGTATTATCCAGTCTGTCAGAAACTAGTTTTTCTCCCAACTGGGCATTAGCTTGTTATGTCCCTGATCATGCTGATATGGAGGATGTCCATGGAAAATTGTATCATACTTAGGGGCCCATTTACTTACTCACGAACCGGCCGAATGCGTCCGATTGCGTTTTTTTCATAATGAACGGTATTTGCCGATTTCTTCGGAAAATTATCGCGACTTTTTCGTTGCCATTCCGAATGTTGCGCAAAATCTGGCGATTTTTCCGCTTACGAGCTCTCAATACGAAAAAGTCGCGACAAGATACAAGCGAATCGTAATGGCTACAAAAACTCACGTTTTTTCGCGAAAATCGTATTGGTAACGAAAAAGTCGTGACAATTTCCGAAAAGTCGTAAAGTCGCCGCAAAAAAATCGCAAAAAATACGAAAAAGTCTTCAAAATGTTTGTTTTCCAATCGGAATTTTTCCAATTCGGATTCGAATTTGTGTCTTAGTAAATCAGCCCCTTAGTGTGATTTTCCTTTCCTGGACATACTCCATATCAGTACGTTCCCATCCCTTCTACAATAATAGTCTTAAAGCTCATAACAAAGACGCCATAGTGGGGGTGGGGGTCTTTTTAAAGCTTTGGGGGAGGTTCTGTCTGATGGGGCATGGGGGCGAGGATATCCCAGATAGTGCTGATATGGAGTACATCAAGGAAAGGAATATCACACAAAGTATGATACAACTTTCCCTTTTTCTGCACAGCTAGATATACTTTGTATGTTAAATACTGCAGTCTGTGAATTTGTATAATATGCCAAAACAACAGTGCAATAGTGCACACAAATATATACATAAATGATAGATGAACACTTTTAGAACATCAATAGCTTAAAAAAATGAATTTTGGAATCATAATTTGCTACCAGGTGCATTTTGGTACTTAGTGTCCCTTGTGGCCTAGGGGATGGCCCCACCCCTCTGTGCTTATATTTTTTTCTCTCAGAGAGGTCAAGGGGTTGGGGGCACATCAATTTTTTTACTAGAAGAGCTATAATTCTAACTTTAAAATCAGAATTTTGGCTCTTAAAGTTACCAGGAGTAACTTTTGCTGCCCCTGGTAATTTGAGCGATGTTGCCACCGTAGCCTAGTTTTTCAATTCGCCTCATGGCAGCAGTGCCCCTGTTTAGTACAAATCTTTTTAAGCAATTATTTATGCACAATGGGACAAACTATAGAATTAGCCATAGCCAGCAACCCACCTTAAAGGCATAGTGTCATGATATCTTGCTGTCTTCCCACTGTTCTGCTAAAAGGATTTCTGTAACATATACACTGATCTAGATGGTCAGTTGACATTACTAGATAGTTCATTCTAAAGGTCTCACAGTGAAGTGAAGCTCCTGCACTCAACTTTTAAATACCTGTATGAAATACTCTTTACACCAAAGTTTCTGTCAAAATGTTTTTTTAAACTGGTTGTGGAGAGCCAATTTGCTGTGTAATAAGGAAACATTCTATGGCTTGACACAAACTGCTTTTGAGCAAAAGATTTAATAACAAAAAGTGGAACCACAGAGACTGCAGAAATGTAAAGGAACTGGCAGAAAACAAAGTCCAGATACAGACTCAAGGTCTAGACAGGCTGCAACCAAACAAGTCCAAAAACAAACACAGGGTCAGGGCAGGCAACACAAACTCCATGTAACAAAGCAAGGTCAAAATCTGGGAGTCCAAACAAGGGGAAAGGGGCAGGGCAGGATCAGGAACTCCAATGGCTTGGTCTCAGCAGAAATGGCTAATAACCCAGCACAGGTTGGAGTAGGCAGATCTAAATAGCCCTAAATTAAGCTATTGCCTGCAGCTTGATCCCAGGTGGTGTCAAGCAGGGAATACAGAGGCTGAGAGAACAAAAATCACTGATGTAAATTGCCAGACATGAACCGCACTGCTTCTTGTGACTTCCTAGAGAAGCAGTGGCCAGTACACCTCAGATCCCTGGTTCTAGACTAGGAAGTTCCTGACAGGCATTGTAAAAGTATATGGCATATGAACAGGCTGTATCAGTGCCTCTGCCTCTCATCAGTCTGTCTTTAGTTGAACAACTGGCCTAAAACTGTAGTCGGGGTGAAGGGCACATAATCTACAAAAAAGGAATTTCTGCCAGTGTTCAGTACTTAGCGAGTTAAGTTGGTTGTTCTGCCATTTTGTACAGCCTGCCTAGCTTTAGAAATGTCAGGTACTTCCATGTGTCATAGAAAAACAAGCACTACAGGAATACAGGTGACTGGATATTACATACAAAGGCAACTACTTTCTTGAAACTACTGTGAATACTTTTATGTTTCTTTTCCAGTTAAATAACCATTTAAAGAGAGTCCATTTCCAGACAGTTTCGGGAGATGAAATATTTTTTAATGAACATGGAGAGGTTCAGGGAAACCTTGAAGTTGAAAACTGGATTTCTTACCCAAATAAAACAACAGCCATTAGAAAGGTTGGAACCTTCAATTCTTCAGCCCCTCCTGGTGAGCAGCTGCTTATCAACAAGCCAGATATCATCTGGGGGACTCCACTGAATGATGTAGGTTACCATCTTCCTTTGTGACACTGTAATCTAGGTTCATTTGAGGGACTTCCAAATAAATAACTTTAGAAAACCTCTTTAATAGGTAGTTTGCTTTTCATGTTCCTTGATTATCATTATTCTTATTATTATGTTTCCTCTTCTCAGCAAGCTTTCAATTTATCTTCATTTTTTTGTTTTTCGTAGTTCTTTAATTATTTGCCTTTTTCTGCTTTATCTGAATCAAATTGTGGTCAACTGCATTGAACTGTACATTTTGATATTTTAGGCAGAGGACAAATTCTCTATAACTACAAGAAATGTCTACAGCATGTTGGTAGCTGCTGCCTGGAATTGCTTGCTACAGCTAAGCTAATTATTCCGTTATCCAAGTACCCCAAGATCCTTCTCAATACAGATTTGCCTGGCACAGTCCCATTTAGGGTATAAGTGGCGTATATATATTTTTACATCCCAGGTGCATAACCTGACATTAAAGCGGTTGTTCATCTTTTACTTAACTTTTAATATGATATAGAGAATAAACTGAGACAACTTGCAACTGAATATCCCACGGGGCATTTTGGTTTTTACCAAGTAACCACAAAGTTTAAATTGTTTACACTGCCATTGATGGTATAGTGGAAGTGTTGAGATGATTGCATCCTGCCCATAAGGTGAACAGGACAATTGGTATATTGAAGTTACACAATACAATATAGGAGTACTTCCAGCTCTGACATCAGATAAAACTTTTTGTGCTGTTTAAACATTTTGCCAATTGTTTGCACAGATGGACATTACTATACAAAGCAATAATATAATTATTAACTATATAAATCATAATAAATGACCCACATGACCCATCTACCTGTACTTGCACCAAATTGAATAAAAATAATTGTCCTCAGGGATTTAGCCAGATTCTGCTGTACCAGATCGAACTGAAAATGAAGGAGTCATATGCGATGCTCAATTTAAAGTCCATTGCCAATCTGCAAGTCGAGAAATGTTTCATTGGCCAAGGTTCAGTCCACATCTGATGGCATATTTGCTCACTATTTATGGACTGTGACCAACACACCCCAGTTAACCAAGAAGTGCCATTAAACCCTGTTTAGAGTGAAACAGTACTGTCAGTCGTAACTAAGGGGCAGGTTTATCAAAAATTAATTTGCCATTTTTTTCTCAATTGGAAAATGCGGCAAAAAATACACACACCATTTCAGTTGCAATTGCTATATTTTTTACCCACAATACAACTCCCTCCATAATTCCAGCATCATTGTGGTTGCCAGGGTGGTCTTTTCCTGTGGTTAAATATTATCATCCTGTATGTATACAGTGCAAGAGAGTTACATGGCACTTCACTATATTTGTATAACAAACAGGGCGCATACTCTGAATTAATAAAAAAAGATTACAGAATTAAACGAGATGCTTACAGGTCCATGCTTGCAAGAGCTTACAATCACAATATTTTGAAACCTGAATTGCAAACCAGTGTACAGGTATTGGACCCCTTATCCGGAAACCCGTTATCCAGAAAGCTCCGAATTACGGAAAGCCTGTCTCCCATAGACTCCATTTTAATCAAATAATTCAGAATTTTAAAACTGATTTCCTTTTTCTCTGTAGTAATAAAACAGTACCTTGTAATTGATCCCAACTAAGATATAATTACCCCTTATTGGGGCAGAACAGCCCTATTGGGTTTATTTAATGTTTAAATGATTCCCTTTTCTCTGTAATAATAAAACAGTACCTGTACTTGATCCCAACTAAGATATAATTACCCCTTATTGGGGGCAGAACAGCCCTATTGGGTTTATTTAATGGTTAAATGATTCCCTTTTCTCTGTAATAATAAAACAGTACCTGTACTTGATCCCAACTAAGATATAAATAATCCTTATTGGATGCAAAACAATCCTATTGGGGTTAATTAATGTTTTATTGATTTTTTAGCAGACTTAAGGTATGGACATCCAAATTACAGAAAGACCCCTTATCCGGAATACCCTTGGTCCCGAGCATTATGGATAATGGGTCCTATACCTGTATTTAAAAGAAAAATAAAAAATATGAATAATAATATATTGAATATAATATATCATTTAGAAATATATTATGAGAAATTAAATAACATATTCATCTGAAGGGCATTGTTTATATTAATAACAGATCCCACAGTCTGTGTGCATTGGGACCTGCCAGCCGGGTTGCAGAAAAGCTGGAATTAAAGGCCGCCCAGCCTGCTGTTATGAATGCGTACAGTGTTCCGATGGAGAGATTGCCAATGTATCAGGTGATCTTATAATGTTAAAGTGCCAAAAGTATATTGTAGAGCTTTTTGAAAGAAAAACAAATTTTGCAGGGTTTGCATTAGAAATATATGGGAAGTGCAAATGATCACCATGAGCTTTATTTCTGCCTCAACTGGAATTCATATTAAGCAAATTAGGCAAATCTGCTTCATCTCCATTTTTTATTATATGCCCTTCTGCAATAAACATAAGATTTAAGTAAATTTTGATTTGCTGGTGCAGGACTGTTATTTTTTTATGAAAAAATATCTTCAAAACCCAATCTCCTTTTGTAAATACAAGTAGGACAAAATTTATTTATGTGAATACCTAGAGATATGGGCCATTTGGGAATCCAAAGTCTTTCCAACCTACAAACTATACTTGACTTTATAAAAGACAACCAGTGACAAGCCACCACTCTCAATTATCCATGAACTTTCTTGCTTATCAACTTATACTCATGTTAAGCTGCATGCCAATCTCTGTCTCCCAAACAATGTAGGCCTCTATAAAACCAAATCAAATAAAACCCTGCTTTAACATATACTGTATATACTTTGGTAACATATACTGTATATAAGTCTTTTGTACTTCTTACATTCTAAAAAGTGTTTGTTACGTCATGTAGTTACAGTTTGTCAATCTCCTCTTTAGACATGGAAAACTGCATAAGATGTCAAGAAGATGAGTGGTCCAATGAGAAAAAAAATAAGTGCATCAAGAAAACCATTGACTTTCTGTCTTATGCTGAACCTCTGGGTTTGAGTTTAGCAATCTTGGCAATTCTGTTATCCATCACTGCATCTCTAGTCCTTGGAATTTTTATAAAGAACAGACACAGCCAGATTGTGAAAGCCAACAATCGAGAACTTAGTTATACTCTTCTACTAACACTTATACTATCCTTCCTTTGCACATTACTCTTTATAGGGCAACCCATGAAGGTGACCTGTATGTTTAGACAAGTTACTTTTGCAGTCATATTTACCACTAGCATCTCCTCGGTTTTGGGGAAAACTGTAACTGTACTGATTGCCTTTCATGCTATAACACCTGGAAGTATGTTGAAGATCTGGGTTGGAAATAGAGTTCCGAGGTGTCTTGTTCTTCTTTTATCTCTGGGAGAGGTTATAATTTGCATTATGTGGTTTCTACATTGCCCGCCATTCCCTGATTATGATACCAGATCCCAACCATCTGTGATGACCTTGCAGTGTAATGAAGGTTCTGCTGTGGCATTCTACATTGCAGTAGGGTACATTGGAATGCTGGCCTCTGTCAGCTTCATTACCGCTTATCTTGCCCGTAGGCTTCCAGACATATTTAATGAAGCGTCACACATCACCTTTAGCATGTTGGTGTTCTGCTGTGTGTGGATCGCTTTCATCCCAACATACTTGAGCTCCAAAGGCAAATACATGGTGGCAGTAGAGATATTTGCTATTCTTTCTTCCAGCTCTGGGTTGTTGGGATGTATATTTATACCCAAATGTTACATCATCCTTTTAAAACCTAAAAAAAGTGTCATGGAGAAAGCAACGTCTAAAAAAAAATAAACCAAAGTTACTCAACTGTAAAACACAATAATATTTTTCACAACATATTTATTTTGACATAATTATTTTTGGTTTAGGCTTCCTGTTATATTGGCTGGCCTGGTATATCCCCATCTCTCCCAGACTGACTTTGTTGTTATATAGTTGCATTCACTGGAACTCTCCTCTTCAGTTTTTTTGTTCCCTAAAATGTAGTTAACAAGACAACATAGTTCCTTATTATTATTATTAATAAGGTGTTAAGCTCCTGGGTAATTTGTACAGAAATGCACTTTTTGTTAATAATTTCAGCTTTGATGTAAAACTGTATGCCTTCAAGTACGTGGGCTGCTAGGCTTCAACATTTACTTCAAAAAAGTACTTGATGGGCAAAACTGGTATAATACACTGATTTGTTGTGGTGTTGGAACACTGTTTACAGCAAAAAATGTTGCAAAAATCATTTTGTTTTTATCCTTTTGCTTTTTCAAATAAACTGAGCATCAAGCAACTGCCAGTGACTGACATTCTGTAAATGCAAAAAGAAACCACTTTCCAACAATAACATAAAAGTGCTGATAATATATTTTGTATCATTCCTTCCGTGCTAAATACAACTAATTAATTATATATATATATAATATATAGGGGATGTAAAGGAGTTACCAATCCCTGCTGTGAGGAAGTATAAAATTTGCCCTGTGGGAAGGAGGTGTTTCCATTTGGCCCAGGGCTAATCAAATTGCATATTAAACCCAAATCGAGCACAGTTGCACCTACTGACAAAGGGAAACCCTGGAGCAAAGAGCTCAGAAATGTCAGTGTCATTTAGCTTCTTTCTTTGCTCAGCCCATAACTGGGAGTGTTGGCTATGACTTTAATTGCAAAATATAACATTTCTTATCTCCACTATGTAACTATAAAGAGAGGATACAGGCCAATGAAAGTTATAACAGTGTCCAGCTGGCAAAATAGTATGAAGACTCAGTCTATAAATTATGGAATATTATGGTTCCACCTTGTGGTAACAGACAAGAGCTACAATCCAATCCAAAATCCACGAATAACAGGTGTAGTAAGGTGTAGTGAGCAATATAGTAACTTCTCAAAAGATTTTAGCAGATCTCAAAACCTTTTGAACAAACAGTTATGCTCTTATTTTAGATTTAAATGCTAGCAGTATAAAGTAAGATAGAGCAAAGCTATGTATGTAAAAGTTGTAAATAATCTGGTCAGACTCTATAGCAATAGGGTCAATAAGCACACAATATATAATTATTTCAGAGCCTTTTGATTGCTGATGTTGCCCAGAACAATAAAAACGTAATTAAATATACTTACACATATTCACTGATTTTTATGTAAGTAAATGTAAACCAAGTTAACAAGAGTTTTAGATGTGGTAAAATTGTATTCCAAAGGTTATCTACTTTGTAATTTTATTATTTGTAGTTTTTTAATAATTCCAATTTTTATTAAACAGCTCTCCAGCTATCCGGTTGCTAGGGCCCAAATTACTTTAGCAACCAGGGAGAGGTTTGAATAAGAGACTGATATATGAATAGAAGAGGACCTGAACATAAAATTGAGTTATAAAAAGTAACAATAACAATAAAACTGTAGCCTCACAGAGCTTTTTGGCTTCCGGGGTCAGTGACCCCCCATTTGAATGCTACAAAGAGTTTGAAGAAGAAGGCAAATAAGTCAAAAACTATTAGAAATAAATAATGAAGACCAACTGAAAAGTTGCTTAGAATTGGCCATTCTGTAACATACTAAAAGTTAAATTAACTTCAGGTCCACTAATTGGTTCGGCAGGTATCTCTCTTCCAATGTGGGCCGACTCTCAAGGAGACATTAATAACTAAGGAGTCCTAAGCAGACTGGGCATCAAACTTTTCACTAAACTGCCAGCATTCACATATGTTGGTACTTATTCATGACTAACATTTAGAAATATAAGTTAAATAGAATAAAAAAATCACCAACATTTTAACAGTTTTTAGATTAAATACATTATTTATTGAAAAACAAGATTATATATTTTAGATGTGTTATCTCTGTCTCTTCTGTTTTAAAGCATATAGAATTCATGAAGGAAAATCAGATTTCCCAATACCAAATGATTAGGAGCAAACAGACAGTGGTGCTACACGGAATCCACTTGCAACATTTGAACAAAAAAAAAAACCTTTAATTCATGATATCTGCCCTTAATCATTAATTAATTACAACCAACGGTGATTTGTAGGTGATACACAGTATTTTTTAATTTGCACACAATAAACTAGGGGGTAACTTAATTGTAATCTACTGTACCTGTTGTTGGTGTAGCATTTTTAGATTCTGGGGCTGCAGGGAATTTCATTGATGTGGTGTGTGGGTTTTCTCTCTCAACATACCACTTTCTGCTCAAGCTGCAGATGGTAGACCTTTTTCCCCTGGACTCTTAACCTCTGCAACTGTGCCGTTGGTGCTGAAAGTTGGGTGGGTACATTCAGAAGAGATTTCCTTCCTGATCATTTAGTTTCCCACCATTCCAGTCATTCTTGGTGTCCCATGGCTAAGGCGATATAACCCAACTATTGATTGGGTCATTTGTCAGCTCACTGCCTGGAGCTCTTTTTGTCACTCTACTTGTATTCCAACTCTAATTAAGCCTGTGCCTGTCTCATCAGTTACACTAGATTAGTTTCTCCCACACACGTGCTATGCTAAATTCTCTGATGTTTTTGAAAAGAAAAATGCTGAGACTCTCCCTCCTCATAGGCTTTATGATTGTCCAGTCAATCTTATTTCCGGTACTATTCCTCCTAGGGGTAGAACTTTGTCCATCCCTGAGACCCAAGCCATGACTGAATATATTCTGGAGAATCCTTCCATAGGCTATATTAGGAAATCCACTTCTCCACTGGGTGCCGGTTTCTTCTTCGTCTAAAAGAAGGATGGTGCACTGTATTGACTATTATGTATTGACTGTATTGACTATTACTGTTAAGAATCATCACCCTCTTCTCCTAATTCCAGAGCTTTTTGACAGGTTAAAAGAAGTCAAGATTCTTTCTAAGTTAGATCTTCGTGGTGCATATAATTTAATCCACTTCTGCAAGTAGAAGACTGCATTCAGTACTCGTGATGGCCACTATGAGAACCTTGTTATGCCCTTTTGGCTGTGCAATGCCCCTGTGGTCTTCCAGGATTTCATAAATTATATTTTCCGTGACATGTTAAGGTTCTGCTTAGTAGTATACCTTGACGATATCTTACTGTTTTCTACCTCCCTACCCGAACATATTCTTCAAGTCAAGATTGTTTTACAGCATCTTAGAGAGAATAATCTCTATGCAAAGCTGGAGAAATGTGAATTCCACAAGTCTAAAAATCCTTTTTTGGGGTATATAACCTCTTCTTCTGAAGAGAAGAAATAAAACCAGCAAAGGTTTCTACAGTTTTAGGCTTAGGCTGAAAGCTATTCATTTACATTTCCTTGGATTTGACAATTTTTCTTGGAGATTCATCTAAGGATTCTCTCTATTACAGCACTCACACACAAAGACTCTAAATCTTCTTGGTCTCCCAAGGCACCGAAGGCTTTTAAAACTTTAACGGCTGCCTTTGCTTCCACTCCAGTTTTAATTTAACCCGGATACTCGTCCATTCATCCTTGAAGCTGATACTTCTGACTCAGGGGTAGGGGGCCATCCTATGTTAATAAACCGAGTCTCAAGGTCCTCTTCATCCCTGTGCCTTTTTCTCCTGTAAATTATCCCCTGCTAAAAGATATGAAGATGTGAGCAGCCGGGAGTTAAAACCAGTTACTATTCTCACAGATCATAAGAACTTGCAATAAACCTGTACTTCTTCACTGAAAAGATTGGGCATTATTCTGTTCCAGGTTTAATTTCATTGTTTCCTAATGACCCGGGTCTAAAAGTAGATGCTCTATCCAGATCTTTGACTTCCACTGTCCCTCCCTGACCTATCATTTCCCAAGAGCAATTGGTGGCTCCAGTATCCCTAGTTTAGTCTGTTTTTGAAGTTCCACTAGAATGTCCTTCTGGTAAGACTTTTGTACCTCAGGAGTGTGTACCTCAAGTTCTTTCATTCCTCCAAGATCGCTGGTCATCCAGTGGTTAAGAAATCTCTCAACCTCATTTCTAGATATTTTTGGTGGTCTTCTCTCGTCCAGGATGTTTCCCAATTTGTTGCTGAATGTTATGTCTGTGTCCAACAGAAGGGTCCACATTCTCTTCCCTTGCGATCTTCTCTATCCTTTGCCTCCATCACATACATGAATATACTGTATCTCTAATTTATTTACTAGATCACAGACAGTTTCTTTGATGTTACTTCAAAAGGGTAGAGGTACTTCAGATCATTACAATTACTGTGTGGTGGAACTTTTGGAACATTGTAACTATACCTCTCTGCTGCACAATTTTGCAAACACCACAGGATGAATATTCTCAGTAATAATGGTGAAATGGTTAGCAGCAATAATCAAGTACAGAGGTAGGCACTTGCCCTACTATGGAGATGGATTGGTAGGCTTAAGATATACCTTTATGGAATAGCATCTAGTGGTATAAATCCTCTACAGCGGTAGCTTCAGGGAGTAGATAGAGTCCTTTTCAAACTGTGGTCCCTTCACTTTAAGGCCAGTAGTATCCTGGGAGGATCTTATATTCCTACACTGAAGCACAAGGCTGCTCTTTCTAGCTAATTCTACCTGGCTTATTCTTCTTGAGTGTCTATGACAGACCCTGCCCTATTGCTGACCCCCTCGTTCAGGGTGTCCCTATTTACCAACTTCAAGGGGTTGTTCCTTTAGGGCACTCTCTTTACTGGGTCCTTATTGTCCCAGACTCACAGAAGATGGTTTCCAAAGAGGAAGAGATATGGGCTTCCCAATTACTCCCAATCACTATACTAAAGTGTAATAGGAAATGGTCATACCTTCCCTGGGCCAAAAGGGAAATAACCATCCCACCCAGGTAACTATGGATACAGGTACCAGGACTTAAAAATTCTAGGAAAAATAATCTTGTAGAGGGTTAGACCAAGCTATAGGGGAACACAATAGTTCTTTTGCTGCTGGAGACAGTCACCCATATTTGGTAGAAAACTCAGAAAAGAAGGCAAACAAAGACCAACTGAAGAGTGGAATCAGTAATTCTATAACATACTAAAAGGTGAACTTAAGGTGAGCTACCCCTTTAAGGTGACACTGGTGCACACAGATCGAGGTGAAGGTGAAATTGACATGCAGCCATTGCAAATGGCGGCCACTAACTTGGATATTTACGGACAAGTCTGGGACAGCAATGTGCATAAAAACATTTTAATCTGGCATATCAGGTTAGGGCTGTAATTACGAACATAATGGCCTTTAATTGTTATCCTGGGTTTTATTGTCCTTTAAACGGTGCTCCCATTACCCTGTGTTGGGTGCATTTGCAATTTTTTTTATACTGAGATATATACCATATTTTCTGGGGTATAAGACGACTTTTTAACCCCAAAAAGTCAGAGGTCATCTTATACGCCGGGTACTTGCTTGCAGAGCCCAGACGATCGAAGGGGCCGTGATACAGTTTTTAAGCATTAAGCTTTAAAGCATTAAAGGCCCTTGGTTCATTGGTGGTCAGCAGGTAATTTTATTGGTTGCGCCCCGTGCGTACACGTGACGTCAGCACGCACGAATCAAGGGGGACGCATGGAGACGGGGGACGCAGGTGGACGAAGCAGCCAGAGGAAACAGCCGGACGCAGCAGGCGAGCGGGAGGGGTGGTGGAGGACGCTGGGGGGAGCTGGAGCATGTTGGGGAGGACGCTAGGGGGAGCTGGATGATGTTGGGGGAGGACGAGCTTTAGGACACTGCGGGGGGAGCTTGAGCATATTTTAACTGGAAAAGTTGGGGGTCGTCTTATATGCCCAGTCGTCTTGTACCCCGGAAAATACTGTTTTATGCTGATGCTTTTAAAATAAAGAATAAAATGATCATCGTTAATTAAGCGGACTTTTTCCAGCCCAGTTAAACTTCTCCCTAGTTTGCATGTACCCCCACAACAAGAAGGCAGTGTCTAAACTAGTTAATTGGCAAAGTTTAATATTTGTGCCCATTTTACATGAATACTTTTGCCTAATCCTGCGCTTCCCAACTATGACCTGACGCAGAATGGAACAGTGCACATGATGAATTTTACTTTTGATTTCAAAATGTTTCTGATATATTTTTCCAGTTTGGCTTATCATTTTATCAGCTATTAAATAACCCCACAAACTAGCAGCAATGGATTCAGCACTGGTCAGGCCAATTACTTTCTGGGATAGTTGGTTTGAAAACCCCAACCTACTGTTCTTCTACTTCAGCTTATTCTTCCACTTCTTCTTCTTCTTAGCGCCCCCCATTTTCTAAACGCTACTCCTCCTACAGTTTTAGGGGTACAACACCCAAACTCCCCACACTTCTTCGCCCTATAGCGGAGCAGGTTGCTTGTGCTTTTCTAAGTGATCCCGTCCCCCATCTTTATGTGGCGCCGCTCTGAACACCCCAATTCTCCCATTGACTTTGACAGGGAAGATTTTCAAACTGCTGCCAATCTTACAGCTTTGAGGCTGCACCCCCCAAACTTGAATCGCATAGTCATGGGGTCAGCCTGAATGAAAATATGATGATTGTTGGATACCCAAAGTGGGTGGAGCTACGAGCAGCCAATCAGATTTTACCTATTGACTTGGAGGAAATCCAACCTGCTGCCATTCTTACAGTAATAACACCGGGGTCCCCAAACTATGTAGAGTTAGGCACCAGGTAACTGCCGTTCAAGGTTAGAAAAAAGTGGGCGGAGCCACCAACAGCCAATCAGGTTTTACCTATTGACTTTCAATAGGGAAATTCAACCTGCTGCCATTCTCACAGTATTAATACCTGGGTCCCCAAACTCTTCACAGTTGGTCACTAGGGGAATTCATTTTTAGGTTTGAAAAAGTGAGTGGAGCCACCAACAGCCAATCAGATTTCATCTATTGAATTTTTTTTTGGTTTAAATTTAAAATGCTGCCATTTTTATACTATTTACACCAGGGTCCCCAAACTTTGCAGAGTTAGTCACTGGGTGACAATATTTCAAGGTTTGAAAAAAGTGGGTGGAGCCACAGATAGCCAATCAGATTTATTTAATTGATTTTAATTAAATTTAAAGTGCTACCATTTTCAAACGTTTAAGGCCAGTGTCCACAAACTTTTCACAGGTGGCCACTGGGGGACTAACGTTAAAAGTTATAAAAAGTTGGTAGAGCCACCAACAACCAATCAGATTCTACCAATTGAATTTCATTGTTGGGCCTCTAACAGCCAATCAGAATTAATTTATTGAATTTCATTGGTTTAAATTTAAAATGCTGTCATTCTCACACTATTTATGCCAGGGTGCCCACTGTTTGTCACTATGTGACTTCGACTCAAGGTTAGAAAAAGGGGGCACACCCACCAACCGCCAATCACAATTCACCTATTGACTTCTATTGGTTTAAATTTAAACTGCTGCCATTCTTTAACTATTAATCCTAGGGTCCCTAAACTTTACAGAGTTAGTCACTGGGTAACTGCAGTTCCAGGTTAGAAAAGGTGGGCGGAGCCACCAACCGCCAATCAGATGTCACTCGTTGACTTTCAGTGGGGAAATTTAAATTGCTGCTATTCAGACACTATGAAAACTAGGGCCCCCAAACTTTGCACAGTGGTTTTTACTGTATAACTGTGTCCCAAGGTTAGAAAAACTGGGTGAAGCCAACCACAGCCAATCAGATTTCATTCAGTAACGTCACGTTTTTCAAACCAACATGAAATTTGTTGTAAACTTCCCTTTCTAGTTCATATTGCTATAGCCCCGTGGGCCCTGGGGCAAAACTTGCACTTGAACCTGTGACACAGTTGTGTAGCTGTTGCTGAGGTTTCCCCTGTTGGCCAGTGGGGCAGCCCACCCCCTGTCCCCTTGGTTGTTAAGCCACCATTGCTATGCAGAAGTTAGGGTTCATGCCGTTTAGGGGAGACTGATAACACAATACATACATAGAGCAGGAACACTGCCTGGGCCTGGTTTTCCTTTTGGCTCTTTAACAGTACAGTCTGATGTTAAGAGGAAAGGAGGTCCTGGTGCAATGTTGCTGCACCATAAAGACTTAAACCCATGAAACCCCCTATAATATTGCATCCCTCACTGTCATGTCTAAACATTACACTAGAGATTGTTTGGTTTAGAAACTAAAAAAAGTTAGACCAAAATGCCACAGGCCATTTTTTCCTCACAAGAAAATTATAGTGATTTGCTTCCCTTGTGGCAGGCCATGTTTTCTTTAGTATTACTACAAAAATATATATACAATATTTATAGGTCACAAAGTATCTTGGGAACTAGCATCTGCTAGCAGGTAGAAGAACATTAGGATATAAAAAAGCACTGGCCCCTGTAACCAGATACATGCCGGGGAGGAACTGTGCCGTAATCTGGTGAGTACTCTGTGCTGGGTCACTTATTTACTTCAAAGCTTCTATTCCCTACGTCTTGTAATTCAATTCCTGTTGTACATTTAAAGGGAGGGTGTCACTGTATTAGTATCCCCTTTTATCATTATTTACCTTTAATTGTACTTTTTCTCATAAAGCTAGGGCATCAGATTTTACCCCTGTATTTTTGTTGGGATTTAGTTCTTATCCATTCACTGGCACACAGCATAAATAACAGTTTTTAATTCAGTGAAGATATCCCCTTAATATCATCTGAAAAATCAATTGTGTTTCATTTCAAAGCTGCTGCTACAGTCTTGATCATTACATTTTAGATGATCTCTTACATTTATGTAGTAATCATTCAAATAATTGATAAAAAATAAACATATATATTTAGTCTAGTGCTGCTCCTAATATATCACAAAAGAAACATTATTTCATTGATAATTACAATGACCTCTATGCTACAGCTTGTATTAAGTTTGAATGAGCCACCAGCCTCTCCTCCCTGCCAGGCAGCCACACAGTGCTGATTTTATCATATATATATATATCATTTATATCTCATTTATTATAAATGGGAAGGACAGCATCTGTGAATGTCACCCTCACACACCTTTACTGGCTGCTAATGTTTTTTAGATTAATATCTCCTATACATTTATTCAGAGTAGGGTGGAGAGTGGTTAGAATGTTCAGGGAAATCCCAGCATTAAAGTGCCTTCGTTATATTTACAATGAAAGAATAAAAGCACAGTAAATGTTAAATTATACAACAACATTTCATAACCACCACCAATATATTTTTTACATACTTAATACAAGTCATTTACACCAGGCTGTGGCAGAAAAACACAGGGTTACCGATCACCTCCACTCTGTGCTGTTTCTGCACCCTGGCCATTGCAGTATCTCTGGATACAGACGCTGAGGGCTGATGTGAAGGTAGGGGCTAACTCTCAGCCTGTGCTTATCTGTAGCCTGAGAATAAGCCCAGTGTGGCATTAGCCTGAAGTGCAGACTTCTGTGCCTTATATTGTACCCAACATACAGTAATCTGCGAAGGGCCCACAGTCCTATGAAATGTTGCTGTTCAAAAAAGATATTCTATGTACACTGATATATACCCACAAATACAGTATAATTTTATACAGATGGTTAGACACAGGCATATCTCATATTGCAAGACAAAAGATCTCTTATTGCATGCAGCATTTACACACAGGTCTATTTAGGCAGGCATATCCTGTATGGAGAATGTAATAAAATCATAGATTGAAAAACAAACAAAGATCGCAGTAAATATATCTGTTTTCAGTCTAATAATTATCACAGCATAGTTATAATATAACATTGTCATTTTGAACTCTTCGTAAGACCTGCACAGAGGTGGTATTTTTTTATCTACTATTTATTAATTTTTTACAATAAATACTTTTCCATTAACCATTTTATTACATAATGAGAGAGAACTAAAATCTGTGTATGCAGATTCCCCCGTACAGCCCCCCTGACTTGGATGGATTCTTTAGTTACTACTACCCTCGAGGGCAGTTATTTGTTTTTCTGTGCTGTAAAGCAATATCTCTATGCTCTCCCATTGGTAATTCCTATGCTCCTTCATAATGTTTCCAAGTAAAAGCCTTTATAAACCCTGTGATTTTTTTATTCTGAGTTTTGACTCTTGATAAGCTCTGAATCCATGGAGCTGATCACTGGCGGATGAGCTGCTAAACTTTTTTGGGTTCATAGCAATGATATTAAAAATCAATAAAACAGAGAAATAGTTTTCACAAAAACAAAATCGTTAACATTATTTATATTTTTTTACTTTAACAACTTTTGTCACATTCCCCCAGTACACAAATACTATGGGGCAGATTTATCAAAATGTGAGTTTATTGCTTAATGCTGTACTGTATATACTCGAGTATAAGCCTAGTTGTTCAGCACCCAAAATGTGCTGAAAAAGTCACCCTCAGCTTAGACTCGAGTCGGGTGCCATGGGCCCCTCCATCCTCTGTCCTTTGTGTGCAAATGAGGCCCCCACAACCAGACCCTCCAGTGCCCTGGCCTGCTCCCAAATTCATCTTCATCTACCATCCTCACCTGTCCCATTCTGCACTAGGCCTTGCACTTTGTATTCTATATACTGTAAACTATATATAGTTTTGAATGATTTTAACTCTTTGTGTTTTAGCTTGGTTGCTGATTGAGCTAAGGGGGCAGTACTCTTAAGGTATCATTGTTGATACCATATTGTTTTTGTTGACCCTCTTCTCCACTTACAGAGCTAATTTACTGTTTTTCTTTGAAATACATTTTTAAAAACATATACCCCACTGATGCCTCATTTAATGAGATTTTATTGGTATTTATTTTGATTATTGAAACTTAGCAGTAGCTGCTGCATTTCCCACCCTAGGCTTATACTCGAGTCAATACGTTTTTCCAGTTTTCTTAGGTAAAATTAGTTACCTCAGCATATATTCGGATCGGCTTATACTCGAGTATATACGGGTACATAAAAACTCACCCACATTCTATTTAGTCCTATGGGATTTTATTAAGCATATTTATCAATTGGTGAATGCTAGCTTTCACCCACTGAAAAATCCATTATATTCATCATATAAGTATACGTATGTTGGCAATTTGTAGCGTTCCTGGCATATTTTGAAAAAATCAATCAATAAAGCAAGGGCCATACTAATATAATTTGGTTAGACCTTCTTTCAAAATGACTAACATGTGGATGAGCACAGAGTCTTAAATGCATGTAAATATAATGTTCCTACTTAGTATCATCAATGTTTTCATCACAGTTCCCTACACCAAAATACTTTACAGGATATTAACCTTTGTTTTTTTTTAATTTCAAAAGCACTGACCTGTTCCAGTCCATCTTATCAATGAAGTGGAACTCATTTATCCTAGAAAATGTATCTTTGAAAATCTTTAATGGATTATATTGTCTGGTTCCCGTGTTACTTGTGATAGTGGCTTTATTGCTGACACTGCCAGGGAGTGCGGGGGCTTCTGCTTGTGTTCTGGAAGATCAGAGTCCGAGTGGAGTCCAACAGGATGGGGATATAATCTTGGGAATAGTTCTTTCTTTGTTTAGGTCAACAACAATTGTAATGGAAACCAAATTCACCGAGAAACCTTCCCCACCCAGATGCCATAAGTAAGTCATATTCTCATTAATCTTCTGTACCAGCAAAATTGATTCTCACTGCTTTTCTAACAAAATTAGTTTTCTAACATTTAGTGGCCCAAGGAGGTAGGTGCACTCATGCCTCCTATCTCTCCCAAATGAAAAATGATCATTTTTTAGCCGTTTTTTCCATACTCCCAAGTCAGGGCCAGGTTTGCATCCACCTATTTATTTTAAAGACGCTAGCGAAGAAGCTCAGCGATAGTGAAACTTCGCCCAGGCGAAGAAGTACAAATTCAGTAATTTACTAAAGGGCAAACTTTCTTTCCCCTTTTTGCTCAAATCCATTTGATTAACCTATATCTGCAAAGTAACTGTATTAATGAAAGTAAATCCTGCTTTCCCCCCAAAACGTCATATCTGGAGTCAAAATGCACACGTTTTTTCTTATTAACAGTGTTATTCTGTATATAAGTTGTTAATGTAAAGCCTATTTTCCCCTGTATTGTTACTGACTGTTCATTTCATACATGCTGATTGGCCGCCTCCCACACAATGGGAGTTTGTCAAGGGGGGCCCGTTCTGTACTCACCTTGATTACCCAGACCCCCTTTGCTTTCAGTGAGCTGCTTTTCCCTGGACCTGTGCAGCTCTCTGAACTGTTCATTTTTTCATCAAGTCCTGGTATAGCTGCCAATGAAGTTTGAACTTCCCCCAGTCTATCCAATCCCATGATGGCTCTTACAATGTCATAAGAAAAAGAGCAGTATAGATTACTGTGCAGGTGAAAGAAGGTGCAGGGCTTCTTGTCAGGGTAAATGTAAGTACAAAGTATAAGGGGGGATGAAGCACAGACAACAGATGGAAAATAAGAGAGAGAATCTAAAATGGGGTATAAGGAAGAATGCACATTTAGTGGCTAGATGGAGGAGAGAGTCACATGTGGGGTTGGGACAGAATAGCAGTGTGAGGGCTTGGGTGATATTTGGGGTAGGGTTAGAATGAACATGTGTTGGCTTGGGGAAAATGGCACATGAGGGTTAGGGGGAGAGATAACTAGTTTCCGGTCCCCACCCCAGGTAGAAACATCTTCTGTTGCCTTTGAGGTTCCCCAAGTTACATTAGTGGCTAAGGACCACCTACAATATACTCACATAAGCCTTTAAAGAAGCCCAGGACCTAATTGGTGACATTATTGATAGTTGATGTGCAACATTCATGCTGCCAGGGTTAGTCTTATTAACTGTGGGGCTAAATTTCACCTCTGCATTCTCTTCTAGGATTTTATTAAGTGTGATCCCTTTTTTGCTTCTGAAGCTTTCTTAAACCTTTTCCGAAAACAGACAATGTACTCTAAAAGACTCTAAAACACCTTAAGGAGAAGGAAAGGTAAAAACTAAGGAAGCTTTATCAGAAAGGTCTATATAAACACAGGATTTCTTGTCTCTTTTTTTTGGGAACATGTTCTTTGGTATCAGACTTCCTCTCTTTTAGGGCTCCTTCAGGTTTGAGGCCAGAGTCTGCTCAGTTGTCTCCTCTCTCCCTCTCCCCCTCCCTTCTCCTGCTCCCCCCTCCCATAAGAATGCATAAGAACTCACTTCCCCCTCCCTTAGAAATGTGTTATCAATGGCTATAACTGCAGCAGGAAGCTACCAAGACCAAGCTAAAATGGCAGCTGCTATCAGAGGGAGCTTCTAGGGCTGTTTACTCAGGTATGGTAAAGCTTTCTGCAAAATAAAGATAGCGTTCTCGGTGGCACTAATGTGGCGAATCTATTGGCAGTAAAATGCCAAAATGAATTTCCTTCTCCTTTAAACTCAAACATTAGTTTACTAAGTATTCTGAGTGGATTGGTATGGGAATAGGTATGGGATTTAGTATCCAGAAAGCTTTAAAATATGGAAATGTCCTTTCCTGAAGCAACTTTTTCTCTGTAAAAATAACCCTTATGCTTGCTGTGAATGAAACTAGCATTAATCTATGTTATTAGCAAAACCTTCCTATAAGGGCTTCTAAATATGTTTTTAATAGCTATTAGTCAAGATGATCAACAGTACAGACCCCTTCTATCCAGATTCCAAGCTTTCCAGATGATAGATTATCTATATATTTTTCTACACTACACTGTTTTGTCTGTCTTTATTAGTATCTGATATAAAGGTTCTGGGCAGATGGAATTTTATTTATTGTGAGGTTTAAAATGAGAGTAGCATGTCCTATAAAAACAGAAATATCTTCAAGCTTCAGCAAATATTAGAGACATTTATACTTTAGCATAGTGCTTAAACTGCATGGGCCTCTTGCCTGTTTCAGAACAAGGCCTTTCCTTTCCCACCTTTTGGGTGATATACAGGTAACTATAAAAAGAGAGAACACAGTGCCAATATAAATGGTCTTAATATGGTGTTATGTGATGATAAGAAAAGCGTTAATGCATTTAAACACTGGTTCTACCAGTTTGTGGCACCTTATTGGGGGTTGAACACCATCCATTAAAGAACCCCTACTTTGGTCCAACAGTTTTTTTTGTCGCTAGTGGAAAACTATGTTTTTGAACATTTTGAAAAAATTTTCATGCTCATTGTTGATTGTGTTGTTGACTGTTGTTGATTGTGGCTTTAGAGTTCCACCCCACTAAAACTTCCTAACCATAGGACTGTGATAATAATCAGGGTAGCTATTAGGGATGCAGTTCAGAATTCAGCCAAGAGTAAGCCTTTTCAGCAGGATTCGGTGAATCCATGGTCCTGGTTGAACCAAATCCAAATCTTTAAAATCACATGACTTTTCCTCTCACAAACACGGAAGTTGAAATTTTTTTGTTGTGTGCTGCGGTAAGGTTAAATGTGAACTGACACAATTTTGGTTTACAAATAGGGGACCTGAAGTCTAAAAACAACAGCCAGTCTGTTAAGTTAAACCTAGAGGGCTGCTCACTTTGAAATTGCTAGCAGCAAGGGATGACATGGCCGGCATATGTGCCCATATAACCCAAATAGAGTTGACATAATACTCCCTTATAGGAAACAAATACTACTCAAAGTGCCTTTAGTTTTTTGCCTTCTAACCACCTGCATCTATCCATGTCCTTTTGCTCAGATAGAAAGATAACTAATCTGCACGTGTGACTATCTTTCAATGCAATGGGTTGCTTTGTTTAGAGAATAACTTGTGTTTTTGTTTTTCCAGTCCATCCATTAGTTATTATCAACATTATCTGGCAGCCATTTTTGCCATTGAGGAGATCAATCAGAATGCTAATATCTTACCCAACCTAACCCTTGGCTACCGTATCTATGATGCCTGCACCAGTGAAAGTCGGGCAGCAGCCAACACTATGAGCATATTGACTGGGAGGGCGGCATCTGTACCCAACTATTCCTGCAATGACAAGGGAACACTTGCTGCATTTGTGGGTCATTTACTTTCCTCACTGACCCATGTAGTATCGGACATGACAACAATTTACAGGTTCCCTCAGGTGAGATGTAATTATTCAATATCACTGGTGATGCTGCCCACAGCAACCAATCAGATGTTTGCTTTTATTTTCTAACTTGTAGGTGGCCGTTCATATCTAATTGCTGATTGGTTACTATGAGAAGGATAACTGGTGACGTTGGCTTACACACTATAATAAATATCCTCCCATTCAGGCATTAATAATTAACTACTTAAATGTATTTGTATGCTGCAGTTACAAACCTAAATTGTGTGTAATTTACTGATTTTAGCTTCAGTTTCATTTCTTTTTTTAAGATATTCATTTTGTATGTACTTTGCTATCTTGCAATTCTAGTGTTCAGTACACTTATCTGTGAGTAAAATTCTTATTTTTAAAAACCATTCACCAGATTTGTAATCCAGCGTGAGGAGCAGAGTGCTGCTTTGCCTGGGGTACAAGCGCTTGCTAGATAGACACTAAGGGACGCTCCTTAATGACCCTTCATATCTAGCACGCAACAGTTTTTAGAATATATGTAATTAACAATAATGACCTTGGTCAGTTTACTTACTTATTTTTTCACTTGTGCAGGGTGATTTTTAATCAAATGTGTTGACAGGATAAAAGTTTCAGTAAATTCCTAGCTAGGTCTCAGAATATCTCATTCTCTACAGGTCAGCTATGGGGCTCAGGATCCTGCTCTGGGTGACAGGCAGCAATACCCAACATTCTACAGGACTATCATCAATGAAAAGTATCACTTTGTAACCATCAGTCAGATGCTTAAACTGTTTGGTTGGACGTGGGTGGGAATTATATACTCAGAAGATGAAAGTCACCAGAGAGCGGCCAATAAAATAAGTTCTGAAATTACAATAAGTGGGGGTTGCGTGGAATTTATGGCTTTGTACACTACTGAAAATATATTAACATTATCCATCGCTATAGACAAAATTAGGCGTTCATCAGCAAAAGTGATTATTATTAGCAGCAACTCCCATATGCTGCTCCACATTGTGATAACTATAAAGTTGACAACTACACTCAAAAGACATTTATTATTTCCATCATCTCTGGAAAACATGAGTAGCTTTGCGTATTCTTCACTCAATGGGTCATTGATCATCTCAGGCCACCAAGGAGCCGTTCCCGGCTTCAAGGAATATTTCTACACTGCTCATCCTACCAAATTCCCAAATGATGAAATTACTGCCCTTTTGTGGTTGGTAATATTTCGTTGTTTAAAATATGGAGACAATTCCTCTGGGATATACATTCCAGCCTGTACAATGAATGATACTCTGAGTTTCCTTGATATGTCCTTTTATGTTGTCAACAACTTGCATATCACTTACAATATGTATGTTGCCGTGTATGCCCTGGCACACGCCCTACACAAGGTGCTTTATGGTGAGCCTCATGAGAAGCAACCCTTTGAATCACAACTTCAACTTAACTTGTGCAAGGTAAAAATCTTTGCTAGTCTTGTTGTAAAGTGTCAATTCCCTGGACTTCCTTCATATCAGCACTATCTGAGACATCCTCACTCCCATGCCCCATCAGAAGGCCCTCCCCAAATCTTTAAAAAGCCCCCCTACCACCTCTATGGTGCCTTTTGTATCTTCTAATTTCCTTGTTCCACTGGAAGCACTATTTTTGCTTTTTAGCCTTGGGAAAGTGGGAATGGCACCTAGGGACTGGGTAGTAACCTTTGGGAACGTGATGCAATCCTGAGTGGCCTCAGGTGAATGTGATTAAGGGTTTGTAGTAGCAGTAGTTGATGTACCGTGCTGGCCAGTCAAAATGATACAGTGTAAACTTTTCGAAATAAAAAATAACAAAATTGGTATAAAGGTGATACCTTTACTGGATAACTAAGATAACCATAGCAAGCTTTCAGAACATTTTAGTTTATTTTTCAAACTAATTACCAGCTTGGAAAAGGAACTAAAATGTTCTGAAAGCTTGCTATGGTTATCTTAGTTATCCAGTAAAGGTATCACTAGTGATGGGCGAAAAAATTCGGCAGGCATGGATTGTTGTGCGTCAAAAGAATTGTCTCTCTCATCAAAAGAAATTGTCTCTTGTGTCAAAAAGCACCAGGGGCTTGGAAGGTCATGTTCTGTAATACTGATTCTGCTTTTCTTGCTTCATTAGAAGTAGTGCTCCTTATTGCCATATTTTTGTTGGTTTAGGAAGCTATAGCATTTATAGGTAACTCAGAGTCCTGTATTCTAACGTGTAGGTACTAAACTTGCAGAGTGCTGTAGTCTGTTACCTTGTTAGCCAGCAATAATTACTTTTGTGGACAGGCAGGCTTCATGATCAGTAATCATCTGCCAATCTAACCGTGTTACAGTGTGTTACCATGTATTTATCATTCAGGCAATGTATGTGCTACTGTCATTGTTTCTCTATACAATATCACCAGTGGATTTTATTTGTTTCATTTGTTATATTTGTTTCACTGTGTTCTGTGGTGATTTTGGAACCCTGAATTACCCATGCCTATGCTGCCAATATCTGGGTACTGGATATTATTTATTTGTTTCCTTAGCAACAGTGGCTGGTAACAATTCGGGCAGTAAGCATACATAAAGCTTAAGCTGACTGAATGTTTGCTGTACTGGGCAAATAGCTGTACAGCTGGATGCTTGTTCTAGAAGCTATGCTGTGTTTGTTGTTGGAAGGGGTTTGGGTGCTTGATACCCTACAAACAGCCAGTAAAAAGGGTACATGTACATTCCTTTGTATTAACCTTGCTGAGCTATTATTGTCGCTTCTGCTGAGTTAAGGGAATGTAACCCTTGCATTTAATTGGCTGTGTGGTTAGAGCTGTTAAGATTGTAGGATTTGTGCTTTTAGATTATGGGTTCCTTAGACCTGAATTTAGTTGGCATGTTGTATACATGCTACAAGGCTTGAGAATATTATATTTAAGGTTTGTTTCTCCTGGTTTTCAGTTACATGCTATGAGTACATGTTTGGGGCAGCTGCCATTCTATACCTAGTTCCCCCAAGAGGACATCAGTGTTTGCTCTTTGAGGTTCTTACAATGCTGTTCTGGTTGCAGGGTTTGACTATGACCTTGTGTTCCTGAGGTTATCTGTAAGGGATGTGTCTGGGGGTCACATTTGCACTGCTTGGGGGTGACATATGCTTTTTAGGTTATGGACTGTGTCATTATAACCCTTAGAGGTAGTTTTAATATCTCCCTGCCTAGGGCCCAGTTAAGTGGGTCATGTTATTGCCTGTGCAACAGTTAATTACTTGCCCTTAAATTTTCTCCCTTGTAAGACAGGGTGTCTTCAGCTGGGAAGCTTGGGACATAGTGTTTTTGGCTTCCATAAGATTTGGTCAGGATACAGGGCTTACACATTGGTTAGGTCTAGCAGGTGTGACATTGACATTGATAGTTGGAAAGGTATTCCTGCCTATGTTGGCAGGGATTATGCCTTCCTGTTCCCAGGTGATATCAGTGTAGTGGCATGGGCACTTAGGTCGGCTTCTTGGTGCTTGCTCAAAGAACAAGGTAGTAATAAGGCATGGGTTGCCCTGCTTGTCTCATTTTATGGCAGTTATCCTCATAGATGGTTGCCATAATGTGTCAGCTTAGCCCAAAATTAGGAACTGTTTTGTCATTGCAGTACCCTTATAAGTGGGATTTATGGAAATAGGTTACCCTTATACCCTTTGGAATGATAGCTACTTTTTAGACATCATTATAGGATAGTCTGCTATAAGCGGTCAAGAGGTCAGCATAAGCACATACAGGGCACGTTGGACAGGGCACGTAGAGCTCCTGCCTACAGTACTTTCTCCATGATGCAATTTTTTCTACTTTGCATTATTTTTTTATGTTGCTTTATTTTATAGATATGGATGTGTATAGAGATCTGGCTCTCTGCTATGTTCGAACAGGTATCTTCCACTTGTGGTTTATTTCATTCCTAGGAGGTGTGAATTTTACAGCTGTACATTGGTATACCTATAAATAGTTTTTGTTGAATTCTTGAGGTGTGTCAGGCACTGCCTACCTCTTATCATAGTGAAGTGAGTTGGTCAGATCGGGGTCACACTCATTTTGTTGTGTAGGTCTGGGTCCTAGCAGGATTGCCTTCCCTTAGGTTGGATTTGAGATCGGCTGATCCTCCTGAAAAGTCTCCAGTACATTACTAGGTTCTGTACCTGGAGTTTTTAGCATTACAGTGAATAGGTTCAGCAAAGTTTTTTCAGTATTATCCAGAAGTCTCTCAGAACTTACTCTCCCTCCCAACTAGCCATTATCTTGCTATGTCCCTGATCATGCTAATATGGAGGACATTCAGGGAAAATTGTACCATACTCATTTTCATTTCCAGGACATACTCCATATCAGTACTTTCCCATCCCTTCTACAATGGTAGTCTTAAAGCTCTTAACAAAGACGTCATAGAGTGGGAGGCTTTTTAAAGCTTTGGGGAGGGTCTGTCTGATGGGGCATGGGGGCGAGGATATCCTGGATAATGCTGATATGGAGTACATCCAGGAAAGGAAAATCATACTTAGTATGATTTTCCTTTCCTGGATGTACTCCATATCAGCATTATCCAGGATATCCTGCACAGGTAGCTATACCTTATTTTAAATACTACAGTGTGGGCAAATTGTATAATGTGCCAAAACAACAGTGCAATAGTACACACAAATACTGTATATACATGAATGATAGATGAACACTTTTAGAACATCAGCAGTCCCAAAAAAATGAATATGGGATGTGTCACAAAATCATAATTTGCTACAAGGGGTGTTTTGGCACCTACTGCCCCTTGATGACCTAGGAGATGGCACCACCCCACTCCCTCAGAGAGGTCAAGGGGGCCACATCACTAGTATAGAGGTGCTATTGTGCTCTCTGCACTAGAGGAGCTAAAATTCTAATTTCAAAATCGGAAATTTTGCCTTTTAAAGTTACCAGGAGCAACTTTTGCTGCCACTGTAGGCAAGTTTCTTAACTCACCTCATGGCAGCAGTGCCCCTGTTTAGTACAAATTTTTCTAAGCAATTATTTAGGCACATTGGGACAAACTATAGGATTAGCCATTGCCAATAACCCATCTTAGCATATACACTGATCTAGATTGTCAATTAACATTACCAGGTAGTTGATTCTAATGGGTTCACACTGGAGTGAAGCACCTGCACTCAAAGAGTGACCTGTGCTGGAAACTCTTTACTCTACACCAAAGTTCCGGTCAGAATGTTTTTTAAACTGGTTGTGGTGAGCCAATATGCTGTGTAATTAGCAAACATTCTATGGTTTGACACAAACTGCTTTTGAACAAAAGATTTAATAACGAAAAGTGGAACCACAGAGACTGCAGAAATGTAAAGGAACTTGCAGAAAACAAAATCCAGATTAAGACTAAAGGTCTAGGCAGGCTGCAATCAAGCAAGTCCAAAAACAGGCGCAAGGTCAGGGCAGGCAACACAAACTGCATGTAACAAGTCAAGGTCAAAACCAGGGATACAGAACAAGGGGACAAGGGCGGGACAGAAACTGACATATAGGACAGGAACACAGATGGCTTGGTTTTAGCACAAATGGCTAATAACCCAGCACAGGATGGAGCAGGCAGACCTAAATAGATCCTAAATTGAGCTATTGCCTGCAGCTTGATCCCAGGTAGTGTCAACAAGGAAATACAGAAGCAGAGAGAACAAAAATCATTGGTGTAAATTGCCAGACATGAACCACACTGCTTCTTGTGACTCAAGCTAGAGAAGCAGTTGCCAGTACACCTCAGGTCCCTGGTTCTAGACCAGGAAGTTCCTGACAGGCATTGTGTATGTATATGGCATATGAACAGGATGTATCAGTGCCTCTGCCTCTCATCAGTCTCTCTTCAGTTGAACAACTGGCCTAAAACTGTAGTCTACAAAAAGGAATATCTTCTGGTGGTCAGAGGGTTAAGCCTGCCTAGCTTTAGTGCTGGTTTTTCTATGACACATGGAAGTACCTGACTTGTAAAGGAATACAGGTGACAGGATATTACATACAAAGGCAAATGAATGGAAGTTGTCCATGTACTGTATAAGGTCACATGTGTTTTACTTACTTGAAACTACTGTGAATACTTTTATGTTTCTTTTCCAGTTAAATAACCATTTAAAGAGAGTCCATTTCCAGACATCTTCAGGTGATGAAATATTATTTAATGAACATGGAGAGGTTCAGGGAAACCTTGAAATTGAAAACTGGATTTCTTACCCAAATAAAACAGTAGCCATTAGCAAGGTTGGGACCTTCAATTCCTCAGCCCCTCCTGGGGAGCAGCTCCTTATCAACAAGCCAGATATCATCTGGGGGACTCCACTGAATGATGTAGGTTACCATCTTCCTATCATAATATGGTGCAATAGCTTTGTGACACTGTAATCTAGGTTCATTAGAGGGACTTTGATATTAAATAACCTTGCCTAGTGCAGTCCCGTTAAGGGTATAAGTGGGGTACATATTTTTACCCAGGTGCATAACCTTACATTAAAGGGGTTGTTTTCCTTTGAGTTAACTTTTAATATGATGTAATGAGTAATATACTGAGACTACTTGGTCTTGTTTTAATTGTATTCTTTTAATTACTTCAATTTTTCTTCAGCAGCTCTCCAGATTTCAGTTTCAGCAGCTATCTGGTTGCTAAGGTCCAAATTACCTTAGCAACCAGGGTGTGGTTTGAATGTGAGACTGGTATATAAATAGAAAGGGGCCTGTGTGTTAAAATAAGTTATACAAAGTAACAATAACAGTAAAATTGTATCCTTAAGAATAATAGTTTTGGAGCTGTTGGGTTCAGTGACCCCCATTTGAAAGATACAAAGAGTTAGAAGAACTCCTTCCTGCAGTCGTCGAGGAAGTAGGTGGGAGGCGGCGCTCAGGGGGGAAGCAGGAAGCAGTACAAGCAGCAGATGCAATGCGATCGCATCTGCTGCTTGTAGGATGGTCCTGCGACGATCGCATCGCAGGACCATCCCCCCCAACCCCCTCAGCTCGTTGCCGAAGGGGTTGGGGGCACATCTGTCTCTCTGCACCGGCGGCAAAGCACTTAGGATGAAAGAACGTAGGTACTACGGTGTTGGCAGGAAACTGCTTTTTTTAAAACAACGTAGTACCTACGTTCATGGCAGGGAAAGGGTTAATGGAAAAGGAAAGGTAAAATCGCTGGGTGGGTGCCACAATTTTAGATACACCCCAGTGACAGTAATTGCTTACCTTATACTCCGGGCCAGTGTTCCTGTTGGAGAAAACCTGCACCAGCCCGGGGAAGTTGCCAATGAGCGATCCTCTTTCTTCTCTTGTTTATCTTCAGGATCCCGGGGCCGGCACATGCGCAGTAGATTTAAAAAGACGTTTTTTTTGTTAAAGTTTCGCTTTTCCCTCTACTGCGCATGTGCAAGCAGCGCAAATACAAAAGAAGAAAGAGGATCGCTCCCTCGCAGCTACCCCAGGCTGGGGTGGCTTTCTCCTAACATGAGCACCAAACCATGGTTTCAGGTAAGCGATTCCAATCACTGGGGGTGCCTAACATTTTAATGTAGTAATAGTAATAGCAATAGTCTATATAATTATTAACTATATAAATCATAATTAATTTAATTTTTGTACTTAAGAGGCTTGTGCAAACTATACTGTTCCTTTTGACCCACATGACCCATCTGCCTGTACTTACTGTACAGTACTGCACTGTACAAACTGAATAAAAAATAATTGATTGATTTAATGATTGTGATAAATAAAAAAACCCAGTTAACCAAGAAGTACCAATAAGCCCCGTTTAGAGTAAAACAGTACTGTCAGTCCTAACTTAGGGGCAGGTTTATAAAAAATGTATTTGGCATTTTTTCTCAATAGGAAAATGGGGCAAAAAAATATGAACAACCCATTTGGGGTGCAATTTTTCAAACATAAAAAATAGGAAGGATAATATATTGAATATAATATATCATTTGGAAATATATTATGAGAAATTAAATAACGTATTCATCTGAAGGGCATTGTTTATATTAATAACAGATCCCACAGTCTGTGTGCATTGGGACCTGCCAGCCGGGATACAGAAAAGCTGGAATAAAAGGCCTCCCAGCCTGCTGTTATGAATGCGTACAGTGTTCCGATGGAGAGATTGCCAACGTATCAGGTGATTTTATAATGTTATAATGCCAAACTATATTGTAGAACTTTTTGAAAGAAAAATATTTGCAGGGTTTGAAATACATAGGAAGTGCAAATGATCCCCGTTAACTTTATTCCTGGCTCAACTGGAATTAAAATTAAGCAAATTAGGCATATCTGCTTCATTTCCATTTTTTATTTTATGCCCTTCTGCAATAAACATAAGACTTAGGTACAATTTGATTTGGTGGCGAAAGACTGTCAATCCTTTTTGATTAAATATCTTGAATACCCAATATCCTTTTGTAAATACAGATAGGACAGAATTTATTTATGTGAACACCTAGAGATATGGGCCATTTGGGAATCCTGAGGTCTTTCCAACCTACAACCTAAACTTGACTTTATAAAAGACAACCAGTAAAAAGCCACCGCTCTCAGTTATCCATGAACTTTCTTGCTTATCAACTTATACTCATTTTAAGCTGCATGCCAATCTCTGTCTCCCAAACAATGTAGGCCTCTATAAAAACAAATCAAATAAAACCCTGCTTTAACATATACTGTATATACTTTGGTAACATATACTGTATATAAGTCTTTTGTACTTCTTACATTCTAAAATGTGTTTGTTACGTCATGTAGTTTTAGTTTGTCAATCTCCTTTTTAGACATGGATAACTGCATAAGATGTCAAGAAGATGAGTGGTCCAACGAGAAAAAAAATAAGTGCATCAAGAAAACCATTGATTTTCTGTCTTATGCTGAACCTCTGGGTTTGAGTTTAGCAATCTTGGCAATTCTGTTATCCATCACTGCATCTCTAGTCCTTGGAATTTTTATAAAGAACAGACACAGCCAGATTGTGAAAACCAATAATCGAGAACTTAGTTATACTCTTCTACTAACACTTATACTATCCTTTCTCTGCACATTACTCTTTATAGGGCAACCCATGAAGGTGACCTGTATGTTAAGACAAGTTACTTTTGCAGTCATATTTACCACAAGCATCTCCTCGGTTTTGGGGAAAACTGTAACTGTACTGATTGCCTTTCATGCTATAACACCTGGAAGTATGTTGAAGATCTGGGTTGGAAAAAGATCTCCAAGGAGTCTTGTTCTTCTTTTATCAATGGGAGAGGTTATAATTTGCATTATGTGGCTTCTACATTGCCCACCATTCCCTGATTATGATACCAGATCCCAACCATCTGTGATGACCTTGCAGTGTAATGAAGGTTCTGCTGTGGCATTCTACATTGCAGTAGGGTACATTGGAATGCTGGCCTCTGTCAGCTTCATTACCGCTTATCTTGCCCGAAGTCTTCCAGACATATTTAATGAAGCCTCACACATCACCTTTAGCATGTTGGTGTTCTGCTGTGTGTGGATCGCTTTCATCCCAACATACTTGAGCTCCAAAGGCAAATACATGGTGGCAGTAGAGATATTTGCTATTCTTTCTTCCAGCTCTGGGTTGTTGGGATGTATATTTATACCCAAATGTTACATCATCCTTTTAAAACCTACAAAAAGTATCAGGGAGAAAGCAACGTCTAAAAAAAATAAACCAACGTTACTCAGCTATAAAACACATTAATATTTTTCACAACATAATTTTCACATAATTATTTTTTGACCTGGTATATTTGCATCTCTCCCAGACTGACGTTGTTGTTATATACAGTGGCTTGCAAAAGTATTCGGCCCCCTTGAACTTTTCCACATTTTGTCACATTACAGCCACAAACATGAATCAATTTTATTGGAATTCCACGTGAAAGACCAATACAAAGTGGTGTACACGTGAGAAGTGGAACGAAAATCATACATGATTCCAAACATTTTTTACAAATAAATAACTGCAAAGTGGGGTGTGCGTAATTATTCAGCCCCCTTTGGTCTGAGTGCAGTCAGTTGCCCATAGACATTGCCTGATGAGTGCTAATGACTAAATAGAGTGCACCTGTGTGTAATCTAATGTCAGTACAAATACAGCTGCTCTGTGATGGCCTCAGAGGTTGTCTAAGAGAATATTGGGAGCAACAACACCATGAAGTCCAAAGAACACACCAAACAGGTCAGGGATAAAGTTATTGAGAAATTTAAAGCAGGCTTAGGCTACAAAAAGATTTCCAAAGCCTTGAACATCCCACGGAGCACTGTTCAAGCGATCATTCAGAAATGGAAGGAGTATGGCACAACTGTAAACCTACCAAGACAAGGCCGTCCACCTAAACTCACTGGCCGAACAAGGAGAGCGCTGATCAGAAATGCAGCCAAGAGGCCCATGGTGACTCTGGGGGAGCTGCAGAGATCTACAGCCCAGGTGAGGGAATCTGTCCATAGGACAACTATTAGCCGTGCACTGCACAAAGTTGGCCTTTATGGAAGAGTGGCAAGAAGAAAGCCATTGTTAACAGAAAACCATAAGAAGTCCCGTTTGCAGTTTGCCACAAGCCATATGGGGGACACAGCAAACATGTGGAAGAAGGTGCTCTGGTCAGATGAGACCAAAATGGAACTTTTTGGCCAAAATGCAAAACGCTATGTGTGGCGGAAAACTAACACTGCACATCACTCTGAACACACCATCCCCACTGTCACATATGGTGGTGGCAGCATCATGCTCTGGGGGGGCTTCTCTTCAGCAGGGACAGGGAAGCTGGTCAGAGTTGATGGGAAGATGGATGGAGCCAAATACAGGGCAATCTTGGAAGAAAACCTCTTGGAGTCTGCAAAAGGCTTGAGACTGGGGCGGAGGTTCACCTTCCAGCAGGACAACGACCCTAAACATAAAGCCAGGGCAACAATGGAATGGTTTAAACCAAAACATATCCATGTGTTAGAATGGCCCAGTCACAGTCCAGATCTAAATCCAATCGAGAATCTGTGGCAAGATCTGAAAACTGCTGTTCACAAACGCTGTCCATCTAATCTGACTGAGCTGGAGCTGTTTTGCAAAGAAGAATGGGCAAGGATTTCAGTCTCTAGATGTGCAAAGCTGGTAGAGACATACCCTAACAGCCTGGCAGCTGTAATTGCAGCAAAAGGTGGTTCTACAAAGTATTGACTCAGGGGGCTGAATAATTACACACACCCCACTTTGCAGTTATTTATTTGTAAAAAATGTTTGGAATCATGTATGATTTTCCTTCCACTTCTCACGTGTACACCACTTTGTATTGGTCTTTCACGTGGAATTCCAATAAAATTGATTCATGTTTGTGGCTGTAATGTGACAAAATGTGGAAAAGTTCATGGGGCCGAATACTTTTGCAAGCCACTGTAGTTGCTTTCTTTAGAACTCTCCTTTTCAGTTTTTTTGTTCCCTAAAATGTAGTGAACAAGATGAATTAGTTCCTTATTATTATTAATAAGGTGTTAAGCTCCTGGGTAATTTGTACAGAAATGCACTTTTTGTTAATAGCTTCAGCTTTAATGTAGAAATGTATGCCTTCAAGTACATAGGCTGCTAGGCTTCAACATTTAATTCATAAAAGCACTTGATGGCTGAAACAGGTATAATACACTGATTTGTTGTGGTGTTGGAACACTGTTTACAGCAAAAACTGTTGCAAAAATCATTTTGTTTTTGTCCTTTTGCTTTTCCAAATAAACTGAGCATCAAGCAACTGCCAGTGACTGACATTCTGTAAGTGCAAAAAGAAACCACTTAATAACAATAACATAAAGATGTGCTAAGAATATATTTTGTATCATTCCTTCAGTGCAAGGAATGCACTGTGAGGAAGTATAAAATTTGCCCTGTGGGAAGGAGATGTTTTTTTTTTTTTTTACTTTGCGCACAATAAACTAAGGGGTAACTTAATTGCAATCTACTGTACCTGTACCTGTTGTTGGTGTACATTTATTCTAACATACCACAATTTATATTTGACCTGAGCAACACCTCAAAAACCACAGCCTATGAAATGACACATGTACCTTTATCAGTTATCTTGATCCATTGTAGGCCCAAGAGCACACACTCTGGTAGGAATTACACATGGGGCATGGAATGCTAAAGGCTAATAACATGCAATGTGCAAGGTGGTGAACACCAAGGGCAAAATGCAAGACTTTTAATTGAATATCAGCTGAATACAAAGCTTGCAAATAAGATTTACCAATGGATGGATAAAACCATTAATTGTACTTATACATTAGGTGGTGGATTTAGAAAACAAGACCACAGACAAAGCAATATTATTATTGGGGTTCCTAACATGCTGTACGGGTTACTAAGAAGAGGAGTGACCATGTCTATTGCTGCCTGTATTACTCAGGTTCAGTTCTTTGGCATTGCCATCATGTCACAATGTTTGCTTCTTGCAGTAATGTCATATGATAGGTATCTGGCAATTTGCAACCCATTACAATACGTCCTTATAATGAGCAACAGGCATCGTTTTCAGCTTGTGATTTTCTGTTGGTCTGTAAGTATGGGGGTTTCATGTGTGACAATATTTCTAATAAGCAGATTAGATTTTTGTGGTCCAAACATCATTTATCATTTTTTCTGTGATTTTGCTCCCATCCTACGAATTTCTTGCTCAGGAACATTTAGCTTAGAATTAGTGGAAAGTTCCTTGCTTTTCCTATTTCTGTGCTTCCCTTTACATTTATCAGTGTAACATATGTACATATCATCATTTCTATCCTTGAAATCCAATCTAGCTCAGGGAGACAGAAAGCTTTTTCCACCTGTAGCTCTCATTTGGCTGTTGTGGGAACTTATTTTGAATCATTAATTACCCTTTATGTGATTCCTTCCACTGGAAAAACATTAAATGCCAATAAGATTCTATCTTTGCTCTACACTGTGATCACCCCATTGTTTAACCCAATCATATATAGTTGGAAGAGCATTAGGAAAATGTAGAGGCGTTAGGTATAGTGATTAAAGGGAAATGGTAAACAGACACTTGATCTTTCTGTGATACTGACTGAAGGTGTTATACATACGGGACATTGATAAGGTTATCTGATGTCTGACCAAACATGAGTTATTCATAAAGCTCTTGCCAAACTGACCACATAACAATGTTTTTTTTTTGTCCAGTGTCACCTCTGTTGCATGGTAAGAGTCTAGTGCACATAAAGGCCCATTCTTCTTTGTGCATGGCCTGGTGTTTAAAGGTCCCCATACACGGGCCGACTATAGCTGTCGATATCGGTCCCTTGGACCGATTCGGCAGCTAATCGGCCCGTGTATGGGGAGAGCAGAGCGGCCTGGCAGACCGATATCTGGCCTGAAATTGGCCAGATCTCGATCGGGCAGGTTAGAAAATCCCGTCGGATCGGGGACAGCATCGGCTTGTTGATGAGGTCCCCGATCCGACTGCCCCATTGCCGCCCACCCCTAGGTGGGGATATCGGGGGAAGATCCGCTCGCTTGGCGACATCGCCAAGCGAGCGGATCTGCTCGTGTATGGCCACCTTAAGAAGCCTTGAGTTATCAAAAAAGCTTTTTCTACATTCAGCACAGCTCTGTAAAAAAAAACCTTTAGGAATATTAAGATGGACCTCCTTTTTTTATAATTTGAATGAATCAATTGTGTCAGTTGGAAGGACCTAGTGGTAAATAAAGCATCAGATAGCTTATTGTATTGTCTCCTTAAATATTTATACATAGTTATCATATTCCCCTTAAACGCCCCTTCTCCAGCATAAACAGCTTCAGCCCATCTTTCTTCATAAAAAAGACTTTCCATAAACATCCATAACAGTTTAGTTGTGCTTTTTTTTGGATTCTCTAATTCAATTCCTGTAGTGCACTAAAGACCAAAACTGCATGGCATATTCTAGATGGGGCCTTGCCAGTGGTTTGTATAGGGGAAGAATGACCCATACCTCCCACAAATCTATACCCCTTTCAATATAGCTCAAAACTTATGGATTTGTTTCTTTTAGGAACGTTTGGGGGAGGGGGTCGGAGGTTGTTGGGGGCCTCTGCGGGGGGGGGGGGTGAAGGCAGTGGGGGCGATTGGGGAGTGCAGGGGCCCCTGAGGCAAAAAATCCAGTGGGCCCTGCACCCCACAGTCTGGCCCTGGATGCATGTGTCATAAGATCAATGCTTTTGTTCATCACATGAACATTTCTCAAGGTTCCTTATTTGCTGCAGAATAAGCTATAGATTTACACACTTTGGCAGCTGAGGTCACCTGGAATAATGAGGTGTTCTGGCAAAGTCTTAATAACAAAATTAAGGCCGAGTTGGGACGAGATGGCTAAAGATCTGCCATCCCTGCTTGAAGAATTTGTATCTTTGGTCATTTACATTGACACCAGATTAAAGAAGAGCCAATCTCAGAATTCCTGCACCCGCAAAGTTGTAGTTTCTTCTGCTGTCGTGTCTGAGCCCCCCTCGATTCCATATACTCAGACTGATGAGCCCATGCAGCTGGGGGCCACTTGTTTATCCCCAGAGGAGAGTACTTGCAGGAGGGCCTTTGTTCTTTGCTTATACCGTGGGCAGAGAAGTCACCTTCTCAAGTCCTGCCCTGTGAGGCCTAAACGTCAGGAAAACACTTCCATCTAGGTTCAAGTAGGGAGTCTTCCCTAGGTAGAATAATTACACCTCCAGAAAAACAATCTTCAAGAATTTTTGTCCCAGCTTCCTTATCCTGTCCCTCCAAGTCCTTTACCTGTCAAGCATTTTCAGATTCTGGGGTGTGTGGGTTTTCCTCTACCTCTCTCAACATACCACTTTCTGCTCAAGCTGCAGATGGTAGACCTTTTTCTCCTGGACTCTTAACCTCTGCAACTGTGCTGTTGCTGCTGAAAGTTGGGTGGGTACACTCAGAAGAGATGTCCTTAATGATCATTAAGTGTCCCACCATTCCAGTCATTCTTGGTGTCCCATGGCTAAGGCAATATAACCCAACTATTGATTGGGTCATTGGTCAGCTCACTGCCTGGAGCTCTTTTTGTCACTCTACTTGTATTCCAACTCTAATTAAGCCTATGCCTGTCTCATTACTAGATTTGTTTCTCAATCAATCTTATTTCTGGTACTATTCCTCCTAGGGGTAGAACTTTGTCCATCCCAGAGACCTAAGCCATGAAAAAATATATTCAGGAGAATCTTTCCATAGGCTATATTAAGAAATCCAGTTCTCCAGCAGGTGCCGGTTTCTTCTTCGTCTAAAAGAAGGATGGTGGACTCGGGCACTGTATTGACTATTGTGGGCTGAATAAGATTACTGTTAAGAATCGTCACCCTCTTCCCCTAATTCTGGAGCTTTTTGACAGGTAAAAAGAAGCCAAGATTTTTTCTAAGTTAGATCTTCGCGATTTAATCCACTTCTGCAAGTGAAAGACTGCATTCATTACTAGTGATGGCCACTATGAGAGCCTTGTTATGCCCTTTCGGTCTTCCAAGATTTCATAAATTATATTTTCCGTGACATGTTAAGGTTCTGCTTAGTAGTATACCTTGACGATATCTTAATGTTTTCTACCTCCCTATCCGAACATATTCTTCAAGTCAAGATTGTTTTATAGCATCTTAGAGAGAATGATTTCTACGCAAAGCTGGAGAAATGTGAATTCCACAAGTCTAAAATTCCTTTTTCTCTTCTTCTGGTTTTGAAATAAGATTCATAAGAATTTTCATAAGAGTAAGATTCATAAGGATTTGCAATATATTTCTTCAGTGAAAAGATTGAATCCCTAGCAAGCTAGATAGGCATTTTCCAGGTTTAATTGAATTGTTGCCTAATGACCCGGGTCTAAAAATGCCAAAGTAGTTGCTACTGTATATCTAGATCTTTGACTTCCACTGTCCCTCCCTGACCTATTATTTCCTCCAAGCAATTGGTGGCTCCATTGTCCCTAGCCTGTTTCTAAAGTTCCACTAGAATGTCCTTCTGGTAGGGCTTTTTGTACCTCAGGATTGTGTGCCTCAATTCTGTCTATCCTTGGTTTATTTTTATACTGTTGCCTTTCTCACACTATTTTTGTCATGTTTCCCAAACTTTGCACAGTCAGTCACTGGGTGACTATGTATTCAAGGTAAGAAAAGGTGGGTGGGGCCATTAATCAGATTTCATTGATTTAATTTCATTGGTTTACATTTTAAATGCTGTCATTCTCACACTTTTTATGCCAGGGTGCCAAAACTTTGCAGTTTGTCATTGGGTGACTTCGACTCAAGGTTAGGAAAAGGGGGCACACCCACCAACCACCAATCACAATTCACCTATTGACTTCTATTGGTTTAACATTTAAACTGCTGCTGTTCCTTAACTATTAATCCTAGGGTCCCTAAACTTTGCAGAGTTAGTCACTGGGTAACTGCAGTTCCAGGTTAGAAAAAGTGGGTGGAGCCACCAACCGCCAATTAGGTGTCACTCATTTAAATTGCTGCCAGTCAGACACTATAAAAAACCAGGGTCCCCAAACTTTGCACAGTGGTTTTTACTATATACTGTAACTGTGGTCCAAGGATAGAAAAGGTGGGTTGAGCCAACAACAGCCAATCAGTTTCATTCAGTGACTTCATGTTTTTCAAACCAACAGGAAGTTTGTTGTCAAACTTCCCTTTCTAGTTCATATTGCTATGTATCGGCATAACTATAGCCCCATGGACCCTGGGGCAAAACTTGTACTTGAACTTGCTAAGGTGTCCCCTGTTGGCCAGTGGGGCAGCACACCCCCTGTCCCCTTGGTTGTTAAGCCACCATTGCTATGCAGAAGTGAGGGTTCATGCCGTTTAGGGGAGATTGATAACACAATACATACATAGAACAGGAACACTGCCTGGGCCTGGTTTTCCTTTTGGCTCTTTAACAGTACAGTCTGATGTTAAAGGGCAAGGAAAGGCAAAGTCACTTGGGGGTGCCAAAATGTTAGGCACCCCCAAGTGACTTTAATCGCTTACCTTGTACCCCGGGCTGGTGCCCCTGCTCAGAGAGAACAGCACCAGCCCGGGGTACCTGTAGCGCTTCCTCCTTCCGGCTTCGTTTTAGAACGACTAAAGACAGGCGCAGTAGAGTGAAAAGCCGACTTCTCTATTAAAGTTCCACTATTCCCTCTACTGCACATGTGCGCGAGCGATCACAGAAGGAGGAAGCGCTGCAGCTACCCCGGGCTGGTGATGTTATCTCCAAGCAGGGGCACCAGCCCGGGGTAAAAGGTAGGCAATTAAAGTCACTTGGGGGTGCCCAACATTTTGGAGGAAAGGAGGTCCCGGTGCAATGTTGCTGCACCATAAAGACTTAAACCCATGAAACCCCCTATAATATTGCATCCCTCACTGTCATCCTTTCAGATAACAGAAGTCTAAACATTACACTAGAGAGTGTTTGGTTTAGTAACTAAAAGAAGAAAAAAAAGTTTATTTCTGCTCCTTTAGACCAAAATGCCACAGGCCATTTTTTCCTCACAAGAAAATTATAGTGATTTGCTTCCCTTGTGGCAGGCCATGTTTTCTTTAGTATTACTACAAAAAATATATATACAATATTTATAGGTCGCATAGTATCTTTGGAACTAGCATCTGAAGATGATGTAGCAGGTAGAGGAACATTAGGATATAAAGAAGCACTGGCCCCTGTAACCAGATACATGCCGGGGAGGAACTGTGCCGTAATCTGGTGAGTACTCTGTGCTGGGTCACTTATTTACTTCAAAGCTTCTATTCCCTACGTCTTGTAATTCAATTCCTGTTGTACATTTAAAGGGAGGGTGTCACTGTATTAGTATCCCCTTTTATCATTATTTAGCTTTAATTTAACTTTTTCTCATAAACCTAGGGCATCAGATTGTCCCCCTGTATGTAGAAGTGTAGTTTTGTTGGGATTTAGTTCTTATCAATTCACTGGCGCATAGCATAAAAAAAAGTTTTTTAATTCAGTGAAGATATCCCCTTAATATCATCTGAAAAATCCATTGTGTTTCATTTCAAAGCTGCTGCTGCTGCAGTCTTGATCATTACATTTTAGATGATCTCTTAAATTTATGTAATTATTCAAATAATCGATAAAAATAAACATTTATATTTAGTCTAGTGCTGCTCCTAATATATGACAAAATAAACATTATTTTATTGATAATTACAATGGCCTCTATGCTACAGCTTGTATTATGTTTGAATGAGCCACCAGCCTCTCCTCCCTGCCAGGCAGCCACACAGTGCTGATTTTATCATTTATATATATCATTTATTTGTCATTCAGTATAAATGGGAAAGGCTGCATCTGTGATGCCACACACCTTCACCTGCTGTTTTTCAGAGTAGGTTGGAGAGTGGTTAGAATGTTCAGGAAATCCCAGCATTAACATGCATTTCTTAGGAAAGAATAAAAACACAGTAAATGTTAAATAATACAACAACATTTCAGACCCACCACCGATATATTATTTACAATACAATATATAACTTAATACAAGCCATTTACACCTCCACTCTGTGCTGTTTCTGCACCCCGGCCATTGCAGTGGCTATGGATACAGACGCTGAGGGCTGATGTGAGAGTAGCTAACCCTCGCCCTGTGTTTATCCGTAGCCTGAGAATAAGCCCAGTGTGGCATTAGCCTGAAGTGCAGACTTCTGTGCCTTATATTGTACCCAACATACAGTAATCTGCTGAGGGCCCACGGTCCTTTGAAATGTTGCTGTTCAAAAAAGATATTCTACGTACGCAGATATATACCCACAAATACAGTATACTTTTATATAGATGGTTAGACCCAGGCATATCTCACATTGCAAGACAAAAGATCTCTTATTGCATGCAGCATTTACACACAGGTCTATTTAGGCAGGCATATCCTGTATGGAGAATATAATAAAATCATAGATTGAAAAACAAACAAAGATCGCAATAAATATATCTGTTTTCAGTCTAATAATTATCACAGCATAGTTGTAATATAACATTGTCATTTTGAACTCTTCGTAAGACCCGCAGAGGTGGTTATTTTTTTTTTATGTACTATTTATTTATTTTTTGCAATAAAATAAGATTTTTTCATTAACCATTTTATTACATAATGAGAGAGAACTAAAATCTGTGTATGCAGATTCCCCCGTACAGCCCCCCTGACTTGGATGGATTCTGTTCTCATGATTTAGTTGCTAATACCCTCGAGGGCAGAGCTACCTGCTTGGCTATAACAGCAGTTATTTGTTTTTCTGTGCTGTTAAGCAATATCTCTATGCTCTCCCATTGGTAATTCCTATGCTCCTTCATAATGTTCCCATGTAAAAGTCTTTATAAACCATGGGATTTTTGCCTCTTGATTAGCTCAGAATCCATGGAACTGATCACTAGCCAATGAGCTGCTAAACTTTTTTAAGTTCATAACAATATTAAAAATCAATAAAGGGGGGAAATAGTTTTCACAAAAACAATTGTTAACATTGTTTATATTTTTTTTTACTTTGACAACCTTTGTCACATTCCCCCAGTACACAAACACTAAGGGGCAGATATATGAAAATGTGAGTTTAGCGCTTACCACATAAAAGCTCACCCACGTTCTATTCATTCCTATGGGTTTTTAAGAAGCATATTTATAAACTGGTGAACTCTAGCTTTCACCCACTCAAAATCCCACTATACCCATCATATACAAATACATATGATGGCAATTTGTAGCGCTGATAGCATATTTTGAAAAATCAATCAACAAAGCGAGGGCCATACTAATATAATTTGGTTAGCCCTTCTCAAATGTCAAAATGGCTAACATGTGGATGAGCACAGAGTTTTAAATGCATGTAAATATGATGTTCCTACTTTAGTATCATCAATGTTTTCATCACAGTTCCCTACACCAAGATATTTTACAGGCTATTAACCTTTGTTTTTTTTAATTTCAAAAGCACTGACCTGTTCCAGTCCATCTTATCAATGAAGTGGAACTCATTTATCCTAAAAAATTTATCTTTGAAAATCTTTAATGGATTATATTGTCTGGTTCCCGTGCTGCTTGTGATAGTGGCTTTATTGCTGACGCTGCCAGGGAGTGCGGGGGCTTCTGCTTGTGTTCTGGAAGATCAGAGTCCGAGTGGAGTCCAACAGGATGGGGATATAATCTTGGGAATAGTTCTTTCTTTATTTAAGTCAACAAAGTTTTTAAAGAAAAACAAATTCACCAAGAAACCTTACCCACCCACATGCTATAAGTAAGTCATATTCTTATTAATCTTCTGTACTAGCAAACCTGATTCTCACTGCTTTTATAACTAAATTAGTTTTCTAACATTTAGTGGCCCAAGGAGGTAGGTGCACTCATGCCTCCCATCTCTCCCAAATGAAAAATGATCATGTTTTAGCCATTTTTCCATACTCCCAAGTCAGGGCCAGGTTTGCTCCAACACATGCCTTATTTGCACCCAGCCTTTCCCTTTTTGAGGGCACATCTATGGGGCACATTTACTAAAGAGCGAATTGTCTTTTATTTTAAAGGTGCTAGCGACTTTTCACTAGCGAAGAAGCTCATCGCTAGCGAAACTTCCCACTACGCCCAGGCGAGGAAGTGCAAATTTGGTAATTTACTGAATGGAAAACTTTTCTCTTCCTTTCCCTTTTTGCTTAAATCTATTTGATTAACCAAAATCTACAAAGTAACTGCATTAATGAAAGTAAATCCTGCTTTCCCCCCAAAACGTCACACATCTGGCGTCAAAACGAATGCGTTTTTTCTTATTTACAGTGTTATTCTGTATATAAGTTGTTAATGTAAAACCTTTTTTCCCCTGTATTGTGGCCAGCTTTACTCTTTCATATTTACTTACATATCTATCTATTTCATATTTACTTACATATCTATCTATTTCATATTTACTTACATATCTATCTCTTTCATAATTACTTACATATCTATCTCTTTCATATTTACTTACATATCTATCTGTTTCATATTTACTTACATATCTATCTATTTCATATTTACTTACATATCTATCTATTTCATATTTACTTACATATCTATCTCTTTCATATTTACTTACATATCTATCTATTTCATATTTACTTACATATCTATCTCTTTTATATTTACTTACATATCTATCTATTTCATATTTACTTACATATCTATCTCTTTCATATTTACTTACAAATCTATCTATTTCACACGTTGCTACTCGGTGGGGGGGGGCAGCTTTTCCGGCCCCAGTGGGTTTTGCTTGTCAAGGGGGGCCTGGCCATTCTGCACTCACCTTGATTACCCAGACCCCCTTTGCTTTCAGTGAGCTGCTTTACCCTGGACCTGTGCAGCTCTCTGTATTGTTCATTTTTTCATCAAGTCCTGGGGGCTGATTTACTAACCCACGAATCCGACCCGAATTGGAAAAGTTTCGATTTTGCGACTTTTTCGTATGTTTTGCGATTGTTTAACGCTACGAAAAAGGCACAACTTTTCGCGTAAGTTTTAACGCTACGAAAAATGCGCAACTTTTTACGCAACTTTCGTAATGGATACAAAAACTCGCGTTTTTACGCAAAAATCGTATTGGTTACTAAAAATTCGTAAAGAATCCGAAAAAATCGCAAAACATACGAAAAAATCGCAAAATACCGATCATTACGAAAAAACGCAATCAGACTCCATTCGACCCGTTCGTGGGTAAGTAAATCAGCCCCCTGGTATAGCTGCCAATGAAGTTTGAACTTCCCCCAGTCTATCCAATCCCGAGATGGCTCTATTCCTTCTCCTTTAAATTCAAACATTAGTTTACTAAGAATTCCAAGTGGATTGGTATGGGAATAGGTATGGGATCTATTATCCAGAAAGCTTTAAAATATGGAAATGTCCTTTCCTAAAGAAATTTTTTCTGTGCAAAATAACCCTTATGCTTGCTGTGAATGAAACTAGCATTAATCAATGTTATTAGCAAAACCATCCTATAAGGGCTTCTAAATATGTTTTTTAATAGCTATTAGTCAAGATGATCAACAGTACAGACCCCTTCTATCCAGATTCCAAGCTTTCCAGATGATAGATTATCTATATATTTTTAAATATTCTTAAACTGCAGGGGCCTCTTGTCTGTTTCAGAACAATGTATTTCCTCCTATAATTTACAGCAACCCACCTACTACATTTTTGATTCCTACTACTTTTTTGTATTATGCTCATTACCTGTTGATTGTGGTTTTAGAGTTCTGAAAAATTCCACTTCACTAAAAATTCCTAACCACAGGACTGTGATAATGATCAGGGTAGCTATTAGGGATGCAGTTCAGAATTCAGCCAAGATTCAGCCCTTTTCAGCAGGATTCGGGCTACTCCATGGTCCTGGTTGAACCGAATCCAAATCCTTAAAATCACATGACGTTTCGTCACACAAACACGGAAGTTGAACATTTTTTGTTGTGCTCTGCGCTAAGGTTAAATGTGAGCTGACACAATTTTGGTTTACAAATAGGGGACCTGAAGTCTAAAAACAACAGCCAGTCTGTTAAGTATAACCTTGTGGGCTGCTGTCTTTGAAATTGCAAGGGATGACATGGCCGGCATATGTGCCCATATAACCCAAATAGAGCTTATATAATACTCCCTTGTAGAAATACTACTCAAAGTACCTTTAGTTTGTTGGGTTCTAACCACCGGCACCTATCCTTGTCCTTTTTCTAAGATAACTAATCTACACGTGTGTCTATCTTTTATTGCAATGGGTTGCTTTGTTTAGAGAATAACTTTTGTTTTTGTTTTTCCAGTCCATCCATTAGTTATTATCAACATTATCTAGCAGCTATTTTTGCCATTGAGGAGATCAATCAGAATGCTAATATCTTACCCAACCTAACCCTTGGCTACCGTATCTATGATGCCTGCACCAGTGAAAGTCGGGCAGCAGCCAACACTCTGAGCATATTGACTGGGAGGGCGGCATCTGTACCCAACTATTCCTGCAATGACAAGGGAACACTTGCTGCTTTTGTGGGTCATTTACTTCCCACACTGACCCATGTAGTATCGGACATGACAACAATTTACAGGTTCCCTCAGGTAAGATTTAATTATTCAATATCGTCGGTGATGCTGCCCACAGCAACCAATCAGATCTTTGCTTTTATTTTCTAACTTGTCGGTGGCCGTACAAATCGAATTGCTGATTGGTTGCTATGGGCAGCATCACTGGTGATGTTGGCTTACACACTATAATAAATATGCTCCCAGGCAGGCATTAATAATTAACTAATTAAATGTATTTGTATACAAGCCTAAATAGTGCGTGGAAATCCAAAAAGTAGGAAAAAAGCTTCAGCAGGTTTGCTGCAAAACATTTATTATGGGTAGTGGTAACACAACATGTTTCGGGTCAATACAATAGTTAAACATAAGTGATGGTTCATTGTATAATATACCTTGTAAAAATAATGACCTATCACTTATGTTTAACTATTGTACTACCACTTTAAGGAGTTTCCTGAAATGCTGTGTGCTTGGTGGGCATAGGTCAGTTTGGCTTTAAATGAGAACACATGGTTATGGTCTTTGTACACTTGATAAAGGGTATTGACCCGAAACATGTTGTGTTAGCACTACCCATAATAAGGGGCCGATTCACTAAAGGTCAATAAAACGAGCGCTATTTATAGCATGCGGTAAAAATTGTATCACTTATATTTTGCGACTTGACGCTCAATTCACTAAAAGGACATGTGTCATAATTAAGACGCAATGTTCTTTGCGTTATTTAACTCGTTTTTCTTGCGTTAATTCCTGCCGTGTGCGTTATTTCCCACTGCACGCAATATATTTTGCCGCTTGGTATACTAGCGCACGATTTTACGCACGTAACCATTACTTTCGGAAAACTACTGTTCTGAAATATGTCTATGAAGATTGTCATTCATCCAGGTCATGGTATATCTAGTATAAATAAATTTAAAGCAACTGGACTTGTTAAGTAATCATTGAAGACGTTTCACTACTCATCCGAGCAGCTTCTTCAGTTCAACTGACTGGTATGGGAAGTCCTCACCTCTGCTGTATTTCTACACCTAAAAGACAAGGGACACTCCTTTGAAAATAGCAATGTCCAAATTTTGGACAAAGAAGACCGCTGGTTTGAAAGAGGTGTAAAAGAAGCTATTCATGTTAAAGTGGAGAAACCATCCCTAAACAGAGGCGGGGGACTTCAATACCATCTGTACAATGCTGTTCTAACATCTGTACCCCAGCAGTTTCAGAACTCTTCCCACATCCATTCATGCAACTAGGAACTAAAGCATTTTTTTAGCAAGTATTTTATACAAAGTTCACCAACAGTTTTTTATTTTTTTATTTTTTATTTTTGAAAGCCTAAATAGTGTGTTTTTACTGATTTTAGTTTCAGTTTAATTTTTTATTTTAGGATATTCTTTTTGTATGTACTTTGCTATCATGCAATTATAGTGTACAGTCTTATTTTGAAAACCATTCAATCATTGTGCTCTGCACATCCCACCAGATTTGTAATCCAGCGAGAGGAGCAGAGTGCTGCTTTCCCTGGGGTCCAAGCGCTTGCTAGATGAACACTAAGGGACCCTTCATACCTAGCACACAACAGTTTTTAGAATATATGTAATTAACAATAATGTTCCCCTGGTCTGTTTATTTACTTATTTTTTCACTTGTGCAGGGTGATTTATTCAGTAAATTCCTAGCTAGGTCTCAGAATATCTCATTCTCTACAGGTCAGTTATGGGGCTCAGGATCCTGCTCTGGATGACAGGCAGCAATACCCAACATTCTACAGGACTATCATCAATGAAAAGTATCATTTTGTAACCATCAATCAAATACTCAAACTGTTTGGTTGGACGTGGGTGGGAATTATATACTCAGATGATGAAAGTCACCAGAGAGCTGCCAATAAAATAAGTTCTGAAATTACAACAAGTGGGGGTTGTGTGGAATTTATGGCTTTGTACACTACTGAAAATTTATTAACAATATCCATTACTATAGACAAAATTAGGCGTTCATCAGCAAATGTGATTATTATCAGCAGCAACTCCCATATGCTGCTCCACATTGTGCTAACTATAGAGATGACGACTACACTCAAAAAACATTTATTATTTTCATCATCTCTGGAAAACATGATTAGCTTTGCGTATTCTTCACTCAATGGGTCACTGATCATCTCAGGTAACCAAGGAGCCATTCCCGGCTTCAAAGAATTTTTCTACACGGCTCATCCTACCAAATTCCCAAATGATGAAATTACAGCCCTTTTGTGGTTGGCACTATTTTGTTGTTTAAAATATGGAGACAATTCCTCTGGGATATACATTCCAGCCTGTACAATGAATGATACCCTGAGTTTCTTTGGTATGTCATTTTATGCTGTCATCAACTTGCATATCACTTACAATATGTACATTGCCGTGTATGCCCTGGCACACGCCCTACACAAGGTGCTTTATGGTGAGCCTCATGAGAAGCAACCCTTGGAATCAGAACTTCAACTTAACTTGTGCAAGGTAAAAATCTCTGAATGTAATTATGTAATTAGCCAGATGTGTGGTGACTCTCATTACAAACTTGAGCTTCTAGAGCAGTGCTGTCCAACTGGCGGCCCGCAACCCCACTCTGTGTGGCCCCCCACCTGTCTGGCTGCTTTGATGGCTTACCTTTGTGTAAGATTTAAATAGTATCAGTACTGAGATTAACTGCCCCCCTGCATTGCTCACACCTCAGATTCAGGCTGTAATCCCCCTGTATTGTTTAAACATGTAATCCCCTGTGTTTTTCACACCTTTTAGTTTCTGCATTGTTAACCCCTTGCAGTGTTCACACCTCAGGCTCAGGCTGTAATCATCCACATTGTTCCCCTGTTCACACCTCAGACATTGTATGTAGTGCCTGGACTATGCTGCCTGTGTGTATGGCACACACAGACAGCATAGGGTAGGCAAAGTATGGCACATAGGCAGTATAGGGAGGGAGGGTATGGAACACACAGGCAGCATAGGGTAGGCATAGTATGGCACATAGGCAGTATAGGGAGGGAGGGTATGGAGCACACAGGCAGCATAGGGTAGGCAAAGTATGGCACATAGGCAGTATAGGGAGGGAGGGTATGGAACACACAGACAGCATAGGGTAGGCAAAGTATGGCACATAGGCAGTATAGGGAGGGAGGGTATGGAACACACAGGCAGCATAGGGTAGGCATAGTATGGCACATAGGCAGTATAGGGCAGGCAGACACAGACAGCATAAGGGAGGCAGAGTGCTGCCTGTGTGTGCCATACTCTGCCTACCCTATGCTGCCTGTGAGAGGTGAACCTGGCAGGGGTTTGTTCTGGAAGTTTGTTAGTAGTTGGAAACAGCCATTAAATGGTCCCTAAGGTGTGTAATTATATGCTGGGGGTTGCTGTGCTATCCATAGGGGAGGAGGGGGCATATGGATGGGTGTGTCTTAATATGACATAATATAATTCTTTCATATTTGAATAACTGTTGATATCCCCGCAGTGAGGACCAAGCATTTGGGTTTTTGCTGCACTACCACCATTGTGATGAAATGGGTGTGGTTTGAAGTGGGCGTGGTTCAAAAAAAGGGGAGTGGCCAAAACTGGCTTCCATTAGCGGCCCTCCACCATGTATGCGCGAGAAATTCAGGCCCTCGGCACAGCAGAAGTTGGACAGCACTGTTCTAGAGTATAGCCCCAGGGGCTTGGAAGGTCATGTTCTGTAATACTGATTCTGCTTTGCTTGTTAGAAGTAGTTCTCCTTATTGCCATTTATCATTCAGGCAATGTATGTGCTACTGTCATTGTTAAATGTCACAATATTTATGCTGTATGTTTCTCTATACAATATCACCAGTGGATTTTATTTGTTTCACTATGTTCTGTGGTGATTTTGGAATCCTGTATTAAGCATGCTTCCAATATCTGGGTACTGGATATTATTTGTTTCTTTTGCAACCAGTGTCTGGTAACAATATGGGCAGTAAGCGTACATAAAGCTTTAGCTAACTGAATGTTTGCTGTACTGGGTTCAGGGGGTGTAACCCTTGCATTTAATTGGCTGTGTGGTTAGAGCTGTTAAGGTTGTAGGATTTGTGCTTTTAGATTATGGGTTCCTTAGAGCTGTATTAAGTTGGCATGTTTTTATATGCTACAAGGCTTGAGAATATCATATTAAAGGTTTGTTTCTCCTGGTTTTCAGTTACATGCTATGAGTACATGTTTGGGGCAGCTGCCATTCTATACCTAGTTTCCCCCAGGATGACATCAGTGTTTGCTCTTTGAGGTTCTTACACTGCTGTTCTGGTTGCAGGGTTTGACTATGACCTTGTGTTCCTGAGGGTATCTGTAAGGGATGTGTCTGGGGGTCACATCTGCACTGCTTGGGGGTGACATATGCTTTTTAGGTTATGGACTGTGCCATCATAACCCTTAGAGGTAGTTTTAATATCTCCCTGCCTAGGGGCCAGTTAAGTGGGTCATGTTATTGCCTGTGCAACATTTAATTACTTGCCCTAAAGTTTTCTTTCTTGTAAGACAGGGTGTCTTCAGCTGGGAAGCTTGGGACAGGGTGTTTTTGGCTTCCATTGGATTTGGTCAGGATACAGGGCTTACACATTGGTTAGGTCTAGCAGGTGTGACATTGACTCATAGTTGAAAAGGTATTCCTTTGTTCCTGCCCAGGGCCTATGTTGGCAGGGATTATGCCTTCCTGTTCCCAGGTGCTAACCATGTAGTGGCATGGGCACTTAGGTCGGCTTCTTGGTGCTTGCTCAAAGAACAAGGCAGTAATGAGGCATGGGTTGCCCTGCTTGTCTCATTTTATGGCACTTATCCTCATAGATGGTTTCCATAATGTGTCAGCATAGACCAAAATTAGGAACTGTTTTGTCATTGCAGTACCCTTATAAGTGGGATTCCTGGAAATAGGTTACTCTTATAGGGTAACATCATTCTAGTAAGTTACCTTTGGAATGATAGCAACTTTTTAGAGATCGTTATAGGATAGTGTGCTTTAAGGGATCAAGAGGTCAGCATAACCATACAGGGCTCATGAATGTCTGACAGGGCACGTAGAGCTCCTGCCTATAGTACTTTTTCCATGATGCAATTTTTTCTACCTTGTGGTTTTTATGTTGCATTATTTTTTAGATACAGATGTGTATAGAGACCTGGCTCTCTGCTATGGTCGAACAGGTATTTCACTCCTAGGAGGTGTGAATTTTACAGCTGTCCATTGGTATGCCTATAAATAGTTTTTGTTGAATTCTTGAGGTGTGTCAGGCACTGTCCACCTCTTATCTAGTGAAGTGAGTTGGTCAGGTTGGGGTCACACTCATTTTCTTGTGTAGGTCTGGGTCCTAGCAGGATCTCCTTCCCTTAGTATCACTGTTTGTTCTCTCTTCCTTTCTAGGTTGGATTTGAGATCGGCTGATCCTCCTGAGAAGTCTCCATTACATTATTAGGTTCTGTACCTGGAGTTTTTAGCACTACAGTAAATAGGTTACAGTTGTGAAGTTCAGCAAAGTTATTGCAGTATTATCCAGTCTGTCAGAACCTACTCTCCCTCCCAACTGGGCATTGCCTTGCTATGTCCCTGATCATGCTGATATGGAGGATGTCCAGGGAAAATTCATAATTTATCATACTTAGGGGCACATTTACTAACCCACGAATCCGAATTGGAAAAATTCCGATTGGAAAACGAACATTTTGCAACTTTTTCGTATTTTTGCGATTTTTTCGGCGCCTTTACGACTTTTCAGAAATTGTCGCGACTTTTTCGGTACCAATACGATTTGTGCTAAAAAACGCGACTTTTTCGTAGCCATTCCGAAAGTTGCGCAAAATCTGGCGATTTTTTTCGTAGCGTTAAAACTTAAAAGGCGCAACTTTTCGCGCAAGTTTTAACGCTACGAAAAAATCGCAACATTTTGTGCAACTTTCGGAATGGCTACGAAAAAGGCGCAACTTTTCGCGCAAGTTTTAACGCTACGAAAAAATCGCCAGATTTTGAGCAACTTTCGGAATGGCAACGAAAAAGTCGTGACAATTTTCCGAAAAAATCGCAAAATACCGATCATTACGAAAAAAACGCAATCGGACGCATTCGGCCCGTTCGTGGGTTAGTAAATGTGCCCCATAGTGTGATTTTCCATTGCAGGACATAGTCCATAGCAGTATATTCTCATCCCTTCTACAATGGTAGTCTTAAAGCGCTTAACAAAGGCATCATGGCCTAATGGTTTACAATTTAGTGGTTGAGCACAACTTTCCCTTTTTCTTGTGTTATTGTTTATACAGGAGCAGTGGCCAGCTCCATGTTGTAGCCCCCACTATTCCCAGCTACAGTCAGGTGATCCCAATGGAGCCAATAAAAGGGCAACCATATGGGAGTTTTAACCTTATAAGCAAGCATGTTGCAGGTAAAACTTAGTCCCTTTGCTCAGTACTAATCTTAAATTACTTATATAGGTCAGTCAGTGTAGGACTGGCCAGAAGGGATGACTTTGACGTAGTTGGCCAGCTTGAAGTATATTGCAATGTACGGACAAACAATCCCTCTTTTTGGGGAGGGGAGGGAAGGCATTTCTTAGTAGCTGAATGCACGGAAATGCCCTAGTGTCCTATTTCTACATATTGATAATGGGTGAGTGCAGAGGATTTTTTGCGGTTGTTTAGCTATACCTTATGTTAAATACTGCAGTCTGGGCAATTTGTATAATATGCCAAAACAACAGTGCAATAGTACACACAAATATATACATGAATGATAGGTGAACACTTTTAGAACATCAATAGTTCCAAAAAATGAATTTGGAATGTGTCACAAAATCATAATTTTCTACAAGGGGAGTTTTGGCACCTACTGCCCCTTGGTGACCTAGGAGATGGCGCCACCCCACTCCCTCAGAGAGGTCAAGGGGGCCACATCACTAGTATAGAGGTGCTATTGTGCTCTCTGCAGAATGTTTTTTAAACTGGTTGTGGCGAGCCAATATGCTGTATAATTAGCAAACATTCTATGGCTTGACACAAACTGCTTCTAAACAAAATAATTTGTTTTCGTTTAATAATGAAAAGTGGAACCACAGAGACTGCAGAAATGTAAAGGAACTGGCAGAAAACAGATTCAGACTCAAGGTCTAGGCAGGCTGCAATCAAGCAAGTCCAAAAACAAACACAGGGTCAGGGCAGGCAACACAAACTCCAAGTCAAGGTCAAAACCAAGGAGTTAGAACAAGGGGACAAGGGCAGAAACTGACATATAGGACAGGGACACAGATGGCTTGGTTTTAGCAGAAATGGCTAATAACCCAGCACCGGAGGGAGCAAGCAGACCTAAATAGATCCTAAATTGGGCTATTGCCTGCAGCTTGATCCCAGGTGGTGTCAACCAGGAAATACAGAGGCGGAGAGGACAAAAATCATTGGTGTAAATTGCCAGACATGAACCACACTGCTTCCTGTGACTCAACCTAGAGAAGCAGTGGCCAGTACACCTCAGATCCCTGGTTCTAGACCAGGAAGTTTCTGACAGGCATTGTAAAAGTATATGGCATATGAACAGGCTATATCAGTGCCTCTGCCTCTCATCAGTCTGTCTTCAGTTGAACGACTAACCTAAAACTGTAGTCTACAAAAAGGAATATCTTCTGGTGGTCAGCGGGTTAAGCCTGCCTAGCTTAAGTGCTGGTTTTTCTATGACACATGGAAGTACCTAACATGTAAAGGAATACAGGTGACAGGATATTACATACAAAGGCAAATGAATGGAAGTTGTCCATGTATAAGGTCACATGTGTTTTACTTACTTGAAACCACTGTGAATACTTTTATGTTTCTTTTCCAGTTAAATAACCATTTAAAGAGCATCCATTTCCAGACATCTTCAGGTGATGAAATATTTTTTAATGAACACGGAGAGGTTCAGGGAAACCTTGAAATTGAAAACTGGATTTCTTACCCAAATGAAACAACAGCCATTAGAAAGGTTGGAACCTTCAATTCCTCAGCCCCTCCTGGGGAGCAGCTCCTTATCAACAAGCCAGATATCATCTGGGGGACTCCACTGAATGATGTAGGTTACCATCCTCCTATCATAATATGGTGCAATAGCCATGTGACACTGTAATCTAGGTTTATTAGAGGGAATTTTAAATAAATAACCTCAGAAAACCTCTTTAATAGGTAGCTCACAAGTTATTTTATATTTAATTTTGAAATTTCACATGGGGCTAGCCATATTCTTCATTTCCCATGGTGCCACAGCCATGTGACCTGTGCTCTGATAAACTTCAGTCACACTTTACTGCTGAGCTGCAAGTTGGAGTGATACTCCCCCCTCCCAGCAGCCGATCAGCTTTATTTGATCGTTAACTGTATATCCCACATTTTGGTTTTTACTGAGTAACCACAAAGTTTACATTTTTTAGACTGCCATTGACTGTGTAGCGGAAGTGTTGAGATGATCAGCTGCCGGGGCGTTTTTAGCCCCTGAGCCACCCAAGGTGGCTCCTCCAATGCCGCCCCCCGCACTTACCTTTACAGAGCTGGAGGGGGTTCAGGGGGGCCCTATCGCTAGTGTAAAGGGAACAATTGCGCTCTCTGCACTAGCAGAGCTGAATTTCCATTTTAAAAACCGGAAAGTTACCAGAAGCAGATTTTTGCTGCCCTGGGTAACTTTGGGGGTGCTGCTGCTAGAGGTGAATTCCTCAACTCACCTCATGGTAGAAGCGCCCTGATCAGCTGTTTGCATCTTTCCCTTAAGGTCAACAAGACAATTAGTATATTGGAGTTACACAATACAATATAAGAGTATTTCCTGTTCTTGGGATTCATAGCTCTGACATCAGTCCAAGACGGAACTGTTTTGTATCCATGAATATGGACACTTCTATTAGTGGAGAGGGAAAGGTATTTGGCATTTTTTCTCAATTGTAAAATGCGGCAAAAAAATAGGAACACGCCATTTGGGATGCAATTTTTCAAACATAAAAAATAGGAAGAACAATATATTGAATATAATATATCACTTAGAAATATATTATGAGAAATTAAATAACATATTCATCTGAAGGGCATTGTTTATATTAATAACAGATCCCACAGTCTGTGTGCATTGGGACCTGCCAGCCGGGATACAGAAAAGCTGGAATAAAAGGCCTCCCAGCCTGCTGTTATGAATGCGTACAGTGTTCCGATGGAGAGATTGCCAATGTATCAGGTGATTTTATAAGGTTATAATGCCAAAACTATATTGTAGAGCTTTTTGAAATAAAAAGAAAAATGTTTGCAGGGTTTGCATTAGAAATACATGGGAAGTGCAAATGATCACCCACACTACTTCCTGTTACAGTTAGAGCTGCATTATTTTTGTCAGGTGATCTCTGAGGGAGCACACACAGTAACAAAATGGTGGCTCCAAAAAAAAAAAAAATATATATAAGTGTTTTGTACTTCTTACATTCTAAAATGTGTTTGTTACGTCTTGTAGTTATAATTTGTCAATCTCCTCTTCAGACATGGAAAACTGCATAAGATGTCAAGAAGATGAGTGGTCCAACGAGAAAAAAAATAAGTGCATCAAGAAAACCATTGACTTTCTGTCTTATGCTGAACCTCTGGGTTTGAGTTTAGCAATGTTAGCAATTCTGTTATCCATCACTGCATCTATAGTCCTTGGAATCTTTATCAGGAACAGACAAAGTCAGATTGTGAAAGCCAATAATCAAGAACTTAGCTACAGTCTTCTGTTGACCATTATATTATCCTTTCTCTGCACCTTACTCTTTATAGGAAAACCCAAGAAGGTGACCTGTTTGCTAAGACAAATTACTTTTGCAGTCATATTTACAATTAGTATCTCCTCAGTTTTGGTAAAAACTATGACTGTACTGATTGCCTTTCATGCTATAACCCCAGGAAGCATGTTAAAGATCTTGGTCAGAAAAAGTGTTTCAAGGTGTTTTATACTTGTTTTTTCATTGGGAGAGGTTATTATTTGCATTATGTGGTTTCTACATTGCCCGCCATTCCCTGACTATGATACCAGGTCATCTGTGATGACCTTGCAGTGTAATGAAGGTTCTGCTGTGGCATTCTACATTGCAGTAGGGTACATTGGAATGCTGGCCTCTGTCAGCTTCATTACTGCTTATCTTGCCCGTGGGTTACCAGACATATTTAATGAAGCCTCACACATCACCTTTAGCATGTTGGTGTTCTGCTGTGTGTGGATCACTTTTATCCCAGCCTATATAAGCTCCAAAGGCAAATACATGGTGGCAGTAGAGATATTTGCTATTCTTTCTTCCAGCTCTGGGTTGTTGGGATTCATATTTCTACCCAAATGTTACATCATCCTTTTAAAACCTGAAATGAATGTCAAGGGGAAAGGAACGTCTAAAAAAAAATAAACCAATGTTGCTCACTTTTCGCAAAAAGCACTGTAAGATATAATTTATGAAGGGGTAGCTTACTCTTTAATATTTCAAGCAACAGATTTATTGGCATATTTATTTATTTTTTTTCATTTTACACAATTGCTCCAGTCCCAATGTTTCTTCCTGTCCACTTCCTGTAATTATGTTGTAATAAATGAAATACTTATACCATGTTGTTTTAATACATTTGTTTTTTCTATGTACTGCTTTCCATGTAGATGGCAATGCTATTTCACTAATATATATATATATATATATATATATATATATATATATATATATATTCCACATAATCCCCCTGATAAATAATTATAAAACAAAGAATATGTAGATGACAATGCTATTTCACCACTTAAATATAAATGATTTCAGTAGAAAGACTTCTAATGTTCAACCTATCAGCTAATCTTCATTTTTTATTTTACATTTTTTTAATTATTCTTTTCTCTTCTGACTGTTTCCAGCTTTCAAATGGGGGGCACTGACCATTAGCAGCCACAAAACTATTGCTACAATTTTAGTGTTGATTTTTTATTTTTATTACTAACCTTTCTATCCAGGCCCTCTTCAATTTAAATCCCAGCCTTTTCTTCAAACAACAATTGGGAGCCTATCAACCAAATAGCTGCTAACATTCCTAACTGAAGGTTGCTGAACAAAAAGCAAAATAATTTAAAAACCATAAATAAAAAAAGAAGACCAACTGAAAATTCTCTCAGAATATTGCTCTCTACATAATACAGTGATAAAAGTAGAAAACAATCTACAAGTACAAAAACAAACAAAAAAGAAATATAAAAGAACAGTTACATTTTTGAGGGGGAAAGAGTTAATTTAGGACTAGAGAAAGGGTCAAACGGATATTTACAAAAAAATATTTAATGTCAGCTAATGAGTCAGCTTTTAGAGCATATTTAATATAGTACCTGTGGGAGTGGGATGAAATCTGCAGCAAATGTACAGAGCTAGTGAGGTTCTTAGGTAAAGTTTACAGCCTGCACAACCTCCATATCAGTTTTCCTTTCTGCACTTTCTTCCTCTCCCCAGCTCTGCCTACATCTGTGCCTTGATTGGTCAATTTCACTGTCTGTCAAGAGAGCTGCACTCTGATTGGAGAAGCCACAGCACAGAGAAAGTTTTTTCTTATTCCAATGTGCCAAGCAGGTTTGGGGAGGCTTAGCCTATGATCAAACCCCTATTAAATCTAGCGTCAAGCTGAGACCAGCTGGAGCTAACGTGAAAATACAATTTTTTAAGAAAGATGTACATCTCTGCAATAAGTAGAAATATCCTTCTGCCTTATACTTGAGCAAATGTAAGCAATTATAAAATAATACCTTCCATCAGGTTAGGGGGTGTGGGGGACTTGGCCGGTGGGGGTACCTGTAAGGCCCCTGGGGCGGCAGCCCCGTTGGGCCCTGCACCCCCAAGTCCAACACTGTTTGTACCTGAAAATATATGATGGAAACTGGGAGATGTTTTCTAAAATGCCATAAAAACTGCTAGCTTTGGTAAAGATTTGCAAAGTTTTAGCCTTCCCTTTGTGCCTTTTCTCAGACTGAAAAACAGATTGGTTGTGTAGCTTCAAGTTGATTGTTATCCTTATTTTCTTATTCTTTATTGCCAGATACTGCACTTTCAGCCTTAGGGTCTGTGGAACAAATATCATTAAAAATTTAAAAATGCACAAAGAATAAAAAATGAAGACTTGCTGAAAATTGACTTAAATTGTCCTTATTTAGGAAAATATGGGGTTATTCATCTTTTGATTTAACATTTAGTATGATGTAGATAGTAATAGTCTAATACAGTTTGCAATAGGTCTTCATTTTTTATTTAAGTTTATTTAAACTATTTCACTTGGCAGTTCTCCAGTTTGGAATTTCAGCAGCTATCTGGTTGTTAGGGTTCAAATCACCTTAGCAACCAGGGAGTGTTTTGAATGAGAGACTGATATTTGAAAAGGAGAGGGCTGCTGAGGGCAGTTGAAAAAAGTCAGAAGAAGAAGGTGAATAATAATAAAAACTATACAAAATAAATAATAAAAAACCAATTGAGAAGTTCCTCAGAATGACCTATTCTATAACATTCTAAAGGTGAACCACCAATATAAAGAAAGTTTAATTTTCTGAAAATATCTAGTAAAGCTTTCATTTTATTGCAAGTTGTGCCGTACAATATTGGACTGCACCCATTTTTGTCATTTGGTCACATCCCACCTGCAGCTCTTTCCAATTCTGAGAACAAAGATCAGAGAAGAGACCATCATGTAGCCATGTTGATCATATCTTCTCATTATCAAATATGCACACATTCACTGTTTTCTTGCTGCTGACTCTGGACATAATTTTTATTTAGCAAGCACTCATAGCTTAAGCTTCTGAACAATCCCAAACTAAATGAGCAAATGCTACTCAGACTGTTCAATGTTAAATGTTTAGTCACTTATAGTCAATTATTTAGTAACAAGCACAGCTTAGTAGTACATATCATAAAATATAAAACTATAAATGTGATGTGCTGCTTTTTTTCTTGAGCTGTAATGCTGTAATATGCTGTCAAACTGAGATTTAACCTAAGCATTTGTGCATGTCCAATAAGATTATATTATTATATTATATAAAACATATTATAGCCATATTATAAACTAGGTTTTAGAATAACTCACATTGTTACAGAAATAGAATATCAGAACCTTCATTATTTCTTGATTTCTCATACTGTAAATGACAGGATTGGATAAAGGAGTAAAAACTGTGTAAAGAAGAGACAGGATTTTTTTTAGATCCACAGAATGACTTTTGGATGGAGCAACATATTGTGCTATTAGAGTCCCAAAATAAACACACACGACTATGAGGTGAGAACTGCAGGTAGAGAAGGCTTTCTGTCTCCCAGTGCTGGATGATATATTTAAAACTGTGAGGAAGATTCTGACATAGGACATGAGTATGAACGCAAATGGGAACAAGGTTACTGGAGTAGCAATAATAAAGTTAGAAACTGTCACTGAAGAAATGTCTGAGCAGGAAAGGGCTAAGAGAGGCACAAGATCACAGAAAAAATGGTCAATGACATTGGGACCACAGAACCTCAGCTCCCACACCATACCAACAGTGATCATGGTAAGGCTAAAACCCACTGCCCAGGAACAACAAGTCAAATGAGCACAAAGCCTGGGGTTCATGACACTAGCATACTGGAGAGCATAACCAATTGCCAGGTATCGATCATAGGACATTACAGTCAGTAGAAGACACTCTGTAACTGCAAATACACCGAACAAATATAGCTGTGTTATGCAGCCCACAAAGGATACAGTGCCACCTTCCTTAATAATTATATATAACATGTTAGGAACGATGTTTGTTGCCAGACAAATATCGACTAATGACAAATGTCTTAGGAAAAAGTACATGGGTGATTTTAAGCTTTGGCTAGAAGAAATTAGGAAGAAAATTGTAAAGTTCCCTGCTACTGTTGCCATGTAAATCACAAGGAACACAGATGAGAGCAAAATATTGATGCCATGGACATTATGGAATCCTAGAAGAAAGAACTCTGTGACAATGGTTTCATTTTGTCGGTCCATGTCAGGATAATAGTAGCTCTTGGTACACTCTTTCCCACAACTGCAACAAGTAATCAAAAACAAAAAAATAATAACAACCAATGTTAGTATACGTACATACTGTTCTACTAATTGTGGAAATATTATAAATTAATTTTTATCATTTGACATTTGAACAGCATGAAATGCTATAAGAAATAACTTCCTAACTACATATAAACAAGTTAATGTCAGCTTATACACACCTATAAAATACAGTTATTGGTGGTATTGTTAGAAATCACCATTCTTCATAGCAAAGTCAAGAGGGACCATAATCAAACATTCATGGGCTTATTTATCAATTTTCAAGTTTGTGAATTTGAGTTTGTTTATCTAAATCGAATAAACTCGCAAATCGAATGGTCGCTTATTTATTGATAAGGAAAACTCAAAGAAGAAACAACAAGAAGAATCTCAAAAAAAGTGAGTTTGAGGATATGGCTTGACTTTGCCTATGACAACTCCTACTGACTTCTATTGAAACTCACAAGCTTTTAGATGTGGAGCTTTTAAATTCGAGTTTTTGTGTTTTTTAAATTTAAACCAGACATTTTAGTTCTTGAACCATAACTCAAATGCAAGTTTTTTAAGTGCATAAAAACTTGAATTGATAAAAAAAATCAAACTCGACCCCACAAGGCAGTTCTATGCTTTGGCTTCTCAGCAGTCACTGTTCCAAGGTCTCTGCAGTATACTTAGAACAGGGGTGCCCAACCTTTCTTACTCTTGAGCCACAGTCACATGTAAAAAGACTTGGAGAGCAACACAAGCAGCATAAAAGTTCATGGAGGTGCCAAATAAGGGCTAAGATTGGCTATTAGGTAGCCTCTATGCACACTATCAGCTTACAGGGGCCTTTATTTGGTAGTAATTTTTTTTTAAACAACCAAAACTTGCCACCAAGTAAGGAATTAAAAAATGAGAACCTGCTTTGGAGACACTGAGAGCATCATCCACGAGCCACTGTTTGGGAGCACTGACTTAGAGGCTATCTACAATACAAGAGCAATGATGCATAAAGTATTCAATTTGCAGGTAATAAGCCACAAATGCAGCATTATTTCCCAGAATTCACAAAACTCTGTTTGAAACCAAAAAATGCATGACTGGTAAGCGACACATTGAAGAGGTGTTTTTTGTGTTTGTGCATCAATGCGAATCATATTATCTCTGCTAAGCTGAAAATGGGGACAGTTGTGTATATAGGTGCAACAACTAACCTAGAAAATAAAAACTTATCAAGACAGGTGTTAATTCCATTGGACCAAAAACCTGCCAAGCTTTTATTTTTTTGTCAAAAACCCAGAAAACAAAAAAAACACTTTTTTTTAAAATGTTATTTGGCAGCAGAGAACCTGATAAACCTGAGAAAATTCAGGTACTCACTTGATTTTTCATCAAGATAGGCAAACAATCTGCACCTTAATGAACCCGATATGTATACTTTAACAATTATATTCTATAATGGATAAAGTAGACATATTGAAAATGTGCAGACTTGCTCTATCTGATTGAATAGGTGTTATAAAAAGGGTTGCAGGAGACCAATGGGAAACCGGATTAATCACCCATTAATATTTGTCGCTTTTTAGTAACTAAAGTGTCACAGAAATGTAAATAATACCTATGTTCTAAAAGAAAGGACATTATTATCACACACAGAGAGAGAAAAAATAGTACCACTCTCATATTATTACAGAGAAAATGCAGTTAAAATGAAGAAATGATTCTTTAAATAGTAAACTATGGCTAATGGCATTTGCATAATAGATTACATTTACATTTTTTAGTTGCAAATAAGGGTTGGCAACATTTTTCTCTTTCCTATATCTGAAAGGACAACCGAGATCTGTTTCCAGCTTAATCAGCCTTCACTAGCCATTTCAAAGTTCTCTCACTAGTAAGTTATTCTTCTTGAAAAGTTGTAGGACTTAAAAATATCCTGCAACATTTTTTCCTTATAAACCATTGGCCAATCATTTGGCTAATGCTTATTGATGGTTCATAGCCTGCAGGTCTTTTGGACAGGGATAGACAACATTTTGGATTTCTGATGCTAAAGAGCACTGATGCCCAACCAGTGGCTCAGGGGCAACATGTTGCTCACCAACCCCTTGGATGTTGCTCTCAGTGCCCCCAAACCAGGGAGTTATTTTTGAATTCCTGACTTGGGGGCAAGTTTTGGTTGAATAAAAACAAGATTTCCTACCAAATAAAGCCCCTGTAAGCTGATAGTGTGCATAGAGGCCCCTAATAGCCAATCTTAGCCCTTATTTGGCTCCTCCATGAACTTTTATGGTGCTTGTGTTGCTCTCCAAGTCTTTTTACATTTGACTGTGGCTCACGAGTAAGAAAGGTTGGAGACCCCTGCTGAAGAGCTTCAACTGAAATAATGAAAACATTCTTTGGATAAACAGGGGTTATGCTCAGTGCTGCAACATCTGCAGTTGAACCATAGATCTAATGTTTTTTTCATGAATCATATAAGCCTTTCAGACAATTTGAGTTTGAATTTCAAGATACTGTATATGCTGTTATTTGTGAGGTACTGCAATTGTTAAAAAGTAAAATAAGAATCTTGTTCAACCCTACTTCTAGATTTTGTTTTATAATATACATATTTTACTGTATCGAAGACCACAAAAAGTACACATGCTCCCATTATATCTATACAGTATATTCCACTTACCATAGACAAAAGCTTCTTTGACATTTATTTGTGTGTGATCGGATGACATGGTGCTAGAGGCATTTAATATATAGTCTTCTTATCTCAGAGGATGTTATCATATTATCTCAGTTTTTACCAAAGGGACACAAACAATTATTCTAATTAGCAGGTACCCACTGGGGTATATAACATTTTTGATCAGAAGGGCCAACTGGAGGTCCTGTGGGTCACGGTTTTCGGTCACAGTTGGGCTCTTATTATTTAATTGTCAAAGTTGTAAAATTAGTTAAAATTAGTACCGTATTTTTTGCCGTATAAGACGCACTTTTTCTTCCCCCAAACTGGGGGGGAAAAGCCTGTGCGTCTTATACGGTGAATACTCACCCACCTCCAAGTCATCGCCGGAGGATCCTCTCTTATGCGGCGGCGTCAGGCCTTTTTATAAGGTTGCGCCCGTGCGTATGACGTCACACGTCAGCAACGAGGCGCAACCTTATAGAAGAGCCTGTTGCAGCGGCATAAGAGAGGAGCCTCCGGCGATGGTCTGTCACGGGTACTTTATATGGGGGCAATTGGGGGCTACTGTTTATGGGGGCAATTGGGGCACTTTCTATTGGGGGCACTGTGTGTAGGGGCTATTGTCTATGGGGCAATTGGGGGCACTGTTTATGGGGGCAATTGAGGCACTGTGTATGGGGGCACTGTTTATGGGGGCAATTGGGGTACTGTGTATGGGGGTACTGTGTATGGGGGCACTTTCTATTGGGGCCCTGTGTGTGGGGGCTACTGTCTATGGGGCAATTGGGGGCACTGTTTATGGGGGAAACTAGGGCACTGTGTATGGGGGCACTTTCTATTGGGGGCACTGTGTGTGGGGGCTACTGTCTATGGAGCAATTGGGGCACTGTGTATGGGGGCACTTTCGTAATATTTGGGGGGATATTACCCTCCCGTGGACATCCGTACCATGCGTCCTCTTCCCTTTGCAGTGCCAATCGGCACGCACTGACACTGCTGACATTGGCGCGCGCACCTCTAGTCATGCAAAGCACACAGCAGGATGGCAAGTACTTGATAATTAGTATATTATATAGTTCAGAATCTTTTTTTTCTAGATTTTTCTCCTTTAAAATTGGGTGCGTCTTATATTCCGGAGCGTCTTATATGGCGAAAAATACGGTAAATGTTTTTACTGTCACCTGTGTTGCCTATTTAAATGAACCAAAAAATCAAATTAGGATAAAAATGGTTTGATCTGTCACATGACTATTTGACTTATTTAAAAGATCTTCTCCTTCCCCTAAAAGGAGTGCAACAAAGTATTAGTTTAGACATGGTATGCCTTGTTTTTTGGGCTTCCCTTTTAAGGAAATAAAAATCTGTGCGTCTAAAGATTCCCCCAGGAGCTCCCCATCTTCTTTTCTAAGCACATGCTCTGAGCTGCTGTCAGTTCACTGAGCAACTGCAATATAAAATGAAATATAGTAGTAATTTATTGAGATTTATATTACATAAAAGCATAAATAAAACATTTTGTTCTTCATTAGAATTCATTTATAACAAACCATTTATCACTAGCAGTTTCGGCGAGAATGTAAACGCTGGTCGGATGGCCTACGCGGCGCTGCGATTTCCACGAAATTGTGGAAGTTTCCTCTCAAGGCAACTTCCGCAATTTCAGGAAATCGCGACGCCGCGTATGCCATCCCACCAGAGATTTACATTCTCGCCGGTGGGATGGCATTTCGGGAGATTAGTCGCCTGCAACAAGGGAGCTTTGTCGCGAGCGACTAATGTCCCTGTGTGTCACAGCCCTTACTCTCTTTACACAACCTGCTGGTGCTGAATCAGTTACCAAAGTGGTTAGTGATTCTTTAGGATCTGCAAGATAGATGTGTAGGTCATCAGCAAAAAGTACAATTTCAGTTTATCATCCCATATGTTAGGCCCTAGATTCCAATAACATAATATGTGTGTATAATGTGTGGTTCTATCTTATTGAAATTCAAGCCAACACAATAGATACAGTCAAGATATATAAAAAAAAATAGTGGCGTATTTTACATTAAAAGTATACCCACTACTTGGCATTGTAGATGACATTACCCCCAAATCAGCATTGCGCATCCTTTATAGAACACTATTGTTTTATGCCAGGAAAACTATCCTCTTTCAGTGGATGGCACACTCTCGCCCAACAATTGCCAGCTGGCTCAATTTACTTAAAGCCCTCCTACCACTGATACAACTCACCTATATAGCAAGAGGATGCCCTCAAAAATATGATAAGGTATGGGGAACATGGGTCGAAGCCATGGAATAACGCCACAGGGGCCTCTTTGGGGAACTTGAACCTCCACTGGTAATCCTAAACCCTCCCCCTCTTGATAGGAATCTGAACACCATTTTGAGTAGGACACTACTGATTATTTAACCCAATGTACCGTTACATTCTGGCATGAAAAGAACACGCTTGTAGAACCAATGTCAATGTTTTATGTTGTTTTATGTTACAAATAAATAAATAAACACCTTTGAAAAAAAAAAAAAAGTATACCCACTCCCCATCTCAAATAAGTACAACTAAATACAGACAGAATAAGTAATAAAGTGAGTGAGTGTACACAGCCAGGCAGTAACTTCCCCTATTATCTGAGTAGCAATGATGTAGTAAAAGTCCTTATAAAATACAGTTCAATGTTCACATATTTGATCCTTGGATAGCTATTTTGAGATGTGGTCCCAAGCCATTGTGACTTTAGCTTCCGAGATTGCTGTTGTGAGTGCCTTTCTCATAAGTGCCTTAGGGGTATCCCAAAATATTGTTTGGAAGGCAGATACATCACTTTGTTCCTAGTAATCATTAAATTATTGCTGGTTGATGGAGGCTAGACTTAACACAGTCTGTCTGGGTTTGCAGGGTTTTAGCAAAGGACAAGCTTAAGTGGGGAATGATATGAGATCTTGGAGGAGATACTGGACCTGGTCCACCTGGGGAATAAGCTCTGAAGTTACTAAGGTCAGATATTAAGGCAGGAATGGCGGGGATATGCATTTTGATGAGGATTCTGTCACATCCTGTTTAGTGGGAGTATTAGGGTCAGGGTTAAGTTTGTCTAGGGTTGGGTTTGTACAGAAATGAAAGTCACCAAATACACAGTGGAAGAGATGAAGATGGTGATAATTAAATCTAAGGTGGACAATGCAAACAGTCATGACAGTTATACATCTACCACAGTGGTTCATGTGTAGCTTAGTTCAAATGACACACCTTAATGCACTAGAATTTAGACACTAGTGATGAGCGAATCTGTCCCGTTTCGCTTCACCATAAAATTCGCAAAACAGCGAAAAATGTGCGAAACACTTGTTGCACTTTTTTTTTTGTCGCCCGTGTCTTTTTTTTGTCCGCATCTTTTTTTTGTTGCCCGCCCTTTTTTGACACGACCGTTCCCTTTTTTTACCTGACTGTGCCCTTTTTGACGCAACCGTGCCCAATTTGATGCGACTGTGCCCTTTTTTTACGCGCCCGCACCTGCGCCCAATTTGATGCGTGACTAATTTTCCTGTGGGGAATTTTCAAGGAAGTTTTGCGAAACAATTCGGCAATGGCGAAATGCAAAAATTCACTGCGAAGCCATGCCTGGCTAGAAAATTTACTCATCACTATAAGACACCTCTTGAGTGAGACTAGGAGGGCTAATCGAAATGCCACCAAACGAATGGTTTATCTAAGGCCTGGATCTGAAAATATTAGCAGTTTTATTAGCAGTTTTCGACTGGTAATATCAAGCAAGCTGTAGGTCCAATAGCATTCCCTGAAAGTCAGAGATAACTTACTATACAGGAAGTGCATAGAACACTAGGTTGCTGACCTTCAAAGAGAGCTGTGGAGCCAAAGGCCAGGTATCAGCATTCTAGTGGGGTAATATAATAAAAGGCACTAAGTTTGCCCAGGAGCAGTGACCCATATCAACTAATCAGCAGGTAGTATCTACTGGTCACCTGTTTAAATGAAAACATCCTGTAGGTTGCTATGGGTTACTGCTCCTGGGCAAACATAGTGCCTTATATTACATATGGGGGTAAAACTTAAAAAATAGAACATTTACTCTGAATGTGTTTTTATTAAAGAGGTAGTTTGTCTTTCAGTTAACTGTTAGCATGTTATATACTAATGTTTAAAAACTTTAAATAAAATACTTATTGTGTTTCCTAGATATACCGTATATTGAAAGCCATTCTAATTAAGATGCTGATTCACCAATGGAGTCAAATTAAAAATGTTCCAATAACAAGGTCTTTTTTAGACCAGTATTTCATCCTCTCAAGAAAATGATAGTGTTTTGTCTCCCTTGTGGCACACTAGGTTTGTTTTTGGTATTGTTACAAATAATTATTTATAGTTTACTTGGTAGCAGCTGGAACACTGGACCACTATAAAAAAGCACTGGCTCTTGTACTCAGTCAAATGGCAAGAAGGAACTATGCATTAATGTGGTGAGTACTTCATGCATATAGATCACTTACTGTACTGAGCAGTAGGGCTATTCATTCCCTGTGTCTTGTAATTTCATTTCCATTGTGCCTATAAATCATGGTTGTAATTGTATGTACTGTATGCATGTATGTATGTATGTATGTATAACTTTATTTATAAAGCGCGACAAGGGTACGCAGTGCTGTATAATCTTACAATGTACAAAATTACACACAGGGAGGACAAGTGTTATAATAAATAAATACAATAAATATATATAAATGCACAGGGAATAAGTGCCATGTGGTATGAGACACAGTAGGAAGGAGTTCCCTGCCCCTTAGAGCTTACAATCTAAGTGGTTGGGTAACATACAGGCACAAATTGGAAGGAGAGAGTGCACTAGGTATCGGCATTTGCATTGTATTAGGGAACACTGTATTTTACAGCCCTATTTAAGTACTACAGGTATGGGACCTGTTATCCAGAATGCAGAATTCCATAATTCTGGTCTCCTACCTAAAGGATTGTTTTGCCTTCAATAAGGATTAATTATATCTTAGTTGGGATCAAGTACAAGGTACGGTTTTATTATTACAGAGAAAAAAGAAATCATTTTTAAAAATGTGAATTATTTGATTAACATGGAGTCTATGGGAGATGGCCTTTCCGTAATTCGGAGCTTTCTGGATAATGGGTTTCCGGATAAGTGGTCCAATACCTGTACTAGTGAATATAATAACTATGCTGTAACTGTGCCTAACTATTTTCTGGCAAGTCAGAGCAGCAGATTAAATCTATGTCTGCCTTTGTGTGGTTTTGTTTGTTTCATATAAGTTCTTGCCAGGCAACAGCACAGCAAATCTAAACAAGCCTTTTTTAAGGACAAGAAAAGGTTATCTTAAAGGGGTTTTTCTAACATTGGCTGCAAAACCCCACTCCAGGGATCTTTCTAACAGCAGAACCATGCTGTTATCATACCAGAGATTCCAAAGGTAGACTCAGAATTATACAAGTGTGATATAGTATTTTTTTTTTATTTTAATCGTCCATAATCCTTCGTGCATCTTTAACCTAGTGCTGCCCCTAATGCATCACAATGGAAAATTATGCCACTGATAATTACAATATGCACTCCTTTACTGTTACATTTGCTTGCCCTTAACCTAAGCTGAATGACTGAATACAAATTATTTGTATTGAAACAAACAATCTTATACAGCTACAGTATGTATATAAACCTGCTTGTGGTCTAATGAGCCTCCAGTCCCTTCTCCCTGTCAGGCTGCCAAACACTGCTGATATTATTATATATCTCATTCATTAAAAATCTGAAGGGCTGCATCTGAAAATGTCACTCTGTATTGCTTCACATGCTGCACGTATTTTTTAAATAAAAACGTGCTATGGGGCATGATAGCCCGTCGCCCAGAAGGTTCTGAATTACAGAAAAGCAATGTTTTAATGATTTTTTGGTAGACTTAAGGTATGATGATCAAAATTACAGAAAGGTCCCCTATCCAGAAAACCCCAGGTCCCAATCATTTTGAATAACAGGTCCCATACCTGTACCTTGTTCCCAGTTAATTAATAATTAATCCTTACTGAAGGCAAAACAATCCTGTTGGGTTAATTTAATGTTTAAAGCTTTTCAGCTGAAAGTACGCAGATCAAAATAGCAGAAAGATCCCTTATCAGGAAAACTTCTAGTCCCAAGCATTGTGGATAATAGATCCCGTACCTGTATCTATTCTTCCTTTTACATAGATATAGTAAATCTATTGTATAGTATACTGTATGTATAAAGCATGACATGTAAAGTAAAGCTGTGCATATATTGTGTAGTGATTAAAGCATGCATATAACTGTTAGTTCTAATTTAGTAGCATTTGCCAAAACCTCAACTATATCATCAGAATTCCCCACACTAAAGTATTTTATGTTACAGGTAATAAACCCTTTTTCTGATATCAAGGGAGTTGACCTCCATCGTATCAATGAAGTGGAACACATTTCCCATAGACAAAATCAGGGGATTTCAGCATTTTTTGAAAATTTTTAAAGAATTATATTGTCTGCTTCCCGTGCTGCTTGTGATAGTGGCTTTATTGCTGACACTGCCAGGGAGTGCAAGGGATCAGGCTTCTGCTTGTGTTCTGGAAGATCAGAGTCCGAGTGGAGTCCAACAGGATGGGGATATAATCTTGGGAATAGTTCTTTCTTTATTTAGGTCAAGAAAGGATCACATGAAAATCGAATTCAACCAGAAACCTTCCCCATCCAGATGCATAAGGTAAGTTATTTTCTCATTAGTGCCCTGTATTAGTAATGGGCAGAGTTCTGCCTTTTGCTCCCACACTACTTCCTGTTACAGTTAGAGCTGCATTATTTCTGGTCATGTGATCTCTGAGGGAGCACACAGCCCATCACTAAATGGTGGCTCAAGGGAAAACATGCAAAAGGCCAATATGTACTCATGTATATATATATACAGTATATTCCAGTTTGGAAGATTTTCTAATTGCCCACTTAATATGATATAAACTATCTGATGGTGAATTATTCATTCTAAAGTTATAGTTTTCTTTTAATGACCCCCTGCAGAAAAGAAGTAGTGTTGCAAAAGTGCCAAAATTCCTAAAAACCCTAACATCAAATGACTAAGAACTCTTTGTGAGTTGGTTTGAAAAGTAATGTGATACATTTAAATTATTATAGGTACAGGTATGGGACCCGTTATCCAGAATGCTCGGGACCTGGGTTTTTCCAGATAAGGGGGTCTTTCCATAATTTGGATCTCCTACCTTAAGTTTGCTAAAAAAAATATTTAAACAGTAATTAAACCCAATAGGATTGTTTTGGCTCCAATACGGATTAATTATATCTTAGTTGGGATCAAGTACAGGTACTGTTTTATTATTACAGAGAAAAGGGAATCATTTAACCATTAAATAAACCCAATAGGGCTGTTCTGCCCCCAATAAGGGGTAATTATATCTTAGTTGGGATCAAGTACAGGTACTGTTTTATTATTACAGAGAAAAGGGAATCATTTAACCATTAAATAAACCCAATAGGGCTGTTCTGCCCCCAATAAGGGGTAATTATATCTTAGTTGGGATCAAGTACAGATACTGTTTTATTATTACAGAGAAAAAGGAAACCATTTTTAAAAATGTGAATTATTTGATTAAAATGGAGTCAATGGGAGATGGCCTTTCCATAATTTGGAACTTTGTGGATAATGGGTTTCCGGATAAGGGGTCCGATACCTGTATAGGATACAGTATATTGGAAAGCCGCAAAATATGGCAGCGTTGTTTCTATTGTGTCCTATATAAACAAACAATTCTTATTTAACTAGTAAATATGTAATCATTTAATAAAATTGTACTGTGTGGATTAAGCTAGTACAGGTATAGGACCCGTTATCCAGAATGCTCGGGACCAAGGGTATTCCGGATAAGGGGTCTTTCCGTAATTTGGATCTCCATACCTTAAGTCTACCAAAGAATCAATAAAACTGCAATTAAATCCAATAGGATTGTTTTGCATCCAATAAGGATTATTTGTATCTTAGTTGGGATCAATTACAAGGTACTGTTTTATTACTACAGAGAAAAGGGAAATCAGTTTTAAAATTCTGAATTATTTGATTAAAATGGAGTCTATGGGAGACGGGCATTCCGTAATTCGGAGCTTTCTGGATAACGGGTTTCCGGATAAGGGATCCCATACCTGTATATTCTATGTTACTGGCAAAAGATCCTATTGGGTTTTTTTAGTTGTTCAAGTATTCTGTATAATAGATCTCATACATGAACTTGCATGTCAGTATATCTCTACATTTGTTTGTACTCATTTTTTAGAATTATTTGCTTATAATGGAGTCTATGGGAGATGGCCTTTCTGTAATTCTGAACTTTCTGGGTTTCCGGATAAGGGATACCATACCTGTATTTGATACCTTGACTAATGCACACGTTATTAATGTAATAAACATTTGTCACCCTTTTTGGCCTTCAGGTCCTTATATATATCCATATAGTTACACTCATGTAGTATATTAGTATACCGCTAAAGAGACTTACAAAGAGGAAAAATCATTTAAACCTTCTGCGTGGAAGCCTGCATCTCATGCTGTGGTTTCACTCATTACATTATTTCAGTGTTCTTCTCAAAAGTTATCATTAGCTCAGTGATAATGCTGCATGGGGGTTTTACTGCAAAGTGCACTTTGCTGTGGGAATCAGGTATTGTAACCTAGGGTTGAAGGCTTCTTCCTGCTGGCAAGTGTCTTTGTCATCTTGCTGTGGTAGTAGAACTCATCTGAAGATATTATGAGTGCTTGGTAGACTGTTGTTTGTATTGCATTCGATCCACAGCCTACACTCTAGGCATAACAGTGTATAACAAATCTGCACGTGTGACTATCTTTTAATGCAATGGCTTGCTTTGTTTAAAGAATAACTTGTGTTTTTGTTTCTCCAGTCCATCCATTAGTTATTATCAACATTATCTAGCAGCTATTTTTGCCATTGAGGAGATCAATCAGAATGCTAATATCTTACCCAACCTAACCCTTGGCTACCGCATCTATGATGCCTGCACCAGTGAAAGTCGGGCAGCAGCCAACACTCTGAGCATATTGAGTGGGAGGGCGGCATCTGTACCCAACTATTCCTGCAATGACAAGGGAACACTTGCTGCTTTTGTGGGTCATTTACTTTCCACACTGACCTATGTAGTATTGGACATTACAGCAATCTACAAATTCCCTCAGGTGAGAAATTATTCAAAATTGTTACAGTTTATAGTAAAAATCCTAATAATTCAGAAGGGTTGCAACCGCTTTTGTTCATGGTAGGAATAATGTACCAGATAATGTACCTGCAGATTTTCTGCCGTGGGGGTTATATATGTATGTATAACTTTACTTATACTGTATATAAATCAATGGATATGCAGTGCTGTTAATCTTTCAATGTCGAAAAGTACACATGTAGAGACAAGCTTTATATTATATAAAATAAATAAACAGTAGGAATTGCATGCTTCTACCTGAAAGTAGTAGGCACTAATTAAAATAGCATCATATTAGTTTACTTGCCCTGTAACTCATGAAAAGGTAATTTGAGACTTGGTGTCCTTACAAACCTTACAAAGATAAATAGTTTTATCCAAAGGTGTGCAAAGGCCAAGCACATGCAAAAATAGTCAAACTGGCACTGAACTGGAAAAGGTGGCAATGATGTCCAGAGAGTTCTACCATCACTGGTAAGGTATAGGGATATAGGGATAGGGATACATAATCTTTCAGTTGTAATCTAATACCTGAGTCACTTTGTCACCATATATTTCTCTGCTTTGAATAGAACACCATTCAGTTCTTTTGAGATTGTATTTCTCAGCAGCAGCACTGAGCAACATCAGTTATCTGAATCCTCACTACAGACATACAGTATATCAAACTGATCTGTTAGACTTCATTTATAACAAACCACTAACAAGCTCAAACAATGTATACAACATTACATATTTAAAATTATTTCTTTACTGTATGTCGTATTATGGACTCATTTTGGTTCCATTCCTACAGTACTTCTGTTGACTGTCTCTAGTCATTGTCTCTAGATCAGCTATGGGGCTCAGGATCCTGCTCTGGGTGACAGGCAACAGTTCCCAACATTCTACAGGACTATCATCAATGAAAAATATCACTTTGTAACCATCAGTCAGATGCTTAAAATGTTTGGTTGGACGTGGGTGGGAATTATCTGCTCAGATGATGAAAGTCACCAGAGAGCTGTTAATAAAATGAGTTCTGAAATCACCAAAAATGGAGGTTGTGTGGCATTTGTGGCTGTGTACACTGTTGAAAATATATGGACATTGTCAAATTCTATAGAAAAAATAAGGCGTTCATCAGCAAATGTTATCATTGTCAGCAGCAACTCCCATTTTTTGCATCGCATTTTAATAAGCATGCAGCTAAATATAGAATTAAAAAAATATTTTCTATTTCCTTCATCTCTGGAGAACATGAGTAGTTTTTTGTTTTCTTTACTCAACGGGTCCTTGATTCTCTCCGGTCACCAGAGAGCCATTCCCGGCTTTAAGGAATTTGTCTTCAATGCTCATCCTACGAAATTTTCAGATGATGATTTTACAAACCTTGTATGGTTTATACTTTTTGGTTGTTCAAAATCTGCAGACAATTCCTCTGGGATATACATTCCAGCTTGTTCAAGGAATGATACACTAAGTTACTTTGATACTTCATTTTATGCCATAAACAACTATATCACTTACAATATGTACGTTGCCGTGTATGCCCTGGCACATTCCCTGCACAAGGTGCTTTATGGTGAGCCTCATGAGAAGCAACTCTATAAATCAGGATTCCATCTTGACTTGTACAAGGTAGGAATCTTATATTATTATTATACATTTACATTTTCTGTAGTTGTCACTAAAATCAAAACGCCTATACTCAACATGTAGATTATACTGAATACTCTATGCAAAATCTATATCAAAGTTCAGTTTTTCTGTACAGCAGTCTGTCATTTTAATGGGAACTATGAACTGCTGATTGCACATAAATCTCATTAAGTTATTGAAATTAATAATGCATTTTTTTAATAACACATGTTCATTTTTGTGTCTGAGTTGTTTAAGATGTATTAATTATATAGTGAATAATGTACATATATACATACATACCCCCTATTGTAAAATAGAGGGATATTACAAGTCCCTGAGGAGTTCCATGACCATATAAAAGCACAAGGTCGAAGGCCTTGTGCTTTTATATAGGTCATGGAACTCCATTGTGATTTCTAATATTGAAGGCCTCGTGCTTTTATACAGGTCATGGAACTTCATGGTGACTTCTAATTTAGAAGGCCTTGTGCTTTTATACAGGTCATGGAACTCCATGGTGACTTCTAATTTAGAAGGCCTCGTGCTTTTATACAGGTCATGTAACTCCATGGTGACTTCTAATATCGAAGGCCTTGTGCTTTTATACAGGTCATGGAACTCCATGGTGACTTCTAATTTAGAAGGCCTCGTGCTTTTATACAGGTCATGGAACTCCATGGTGACTTCTAATATCGAAGGCCTTGTGCTTTTATACAGGTCATGGAACTCCATGGTGACTTCTAATATTGAAGGCCTTGTGCTTTTATACAGGTCATGGAACTCCATTGTGATTTCTAATATTGAAGGCCTCGTGCTTTTATACAGGTCATGGAACTCCATGGTGACTTCTAATTTAGAAGGCCTCGTGCTTTTATACAGGTCATGTAACTCCATGGTGACTTCTAATATCGAAGGCCTTGTGCTTTTATACAGGTCATGGAACTCCATGGTGACTTCTAATTTAGAAGGCCTCGTGCTTTTATACAGGTCATGGAACTCCATGGTGACTTCTAATATCGAAGGCCTTGTGCTTTTATACAGGTCATGGAACTCCATGGTGACTTCTAATATTGAAGGCCTTGTGCTTTTATACAGGTCATGGAACTCCATGGTGACTTCTAATATCGAAGGCCTTGTGCTTTTATACAGGTCATGGAACTACTTGGTGACTTCTAATATCGAAGGCCTTGTGCTTTTATACAGGTCATGGAACTCCATGGTGACTTCTACTATCCTCATATTTTACAACAGGGGGTACATTATCTATTATGATATTAAAGTTTTAGTGAGTCATGTGACAGAAATTACATCACAAAGCTCAGCTTATAACTGATATCATCACACAGCATCGTTACTAAGCATCGTTTATAAGCATATAATTTACAGTTGGGTCCCATAGGGGACCATTCAGGTTATGGAACTCCAAGGTGACTTCTAATATCCTCATATTTTACAACAGGGGGTACTTATTATAATATATCCGTTGTACAATTTTTTTTGATGTGAGCGACAATTTTTTTGTCATTTTCACTGAATTTTTTTGGTGAAGCAAAACGGGGCAGATTCGCTCATCATTACATACAATTTCAAATTAAAAAATGTATTCACAGTCGTTTCAAGATTAAATGAAAATGTATGACCTACATGGACAACATCTATTGTTTTATTTCCAGCTAAATAACCATTTAAAGAGCATCCATTTCCAGACTGCTTCGGGAGATGAAATATTTTTTAATGAACACGGAGAGGTTCAGGGGAATCTTGAAATTGAAAACTGGATTTCTTACCCAAATGAAACAACAGCCATTAGAAAGGTTGGAACCTTCAATTCTTCAGCCCCTCCTGGTGAGCAGCTCCTTATCAACAAGTCAGATATCATCTGGGGGACTCCACTGAATGATGTAGGTTACCATCTTCCTATCATAATATGGTGCAATAACAAGAGCCATAACCATGTGAAACTGTTCTATATAACATAAAGATCCCATAGTAAAGTAAACATAATTTATTAGAGAGATCTCAAAATTGGTAACCTCGGAATACCTCATTGGTTCACCTTTAGTATCATGTAAAGATTGATTTTCTAAGACTATTTGCAAAAGGTTTTCATTTTTTATGGTTTTTCAATTATTTAATTAAATATTTATATAAAGGACTGGAACATGAATAGGAGAGGGCCCGAATAGAAAGAGAAAAAACTTGATGTTTGCTTATTTATTAATATAAAAACTCAAATAAAATGAAAATAAATAAACTCGAATACATCAAAGTTTACAAACTTGATAAATTTGAAAATCTTGAATTGAAAATATGGCTTCATATTGCCTAGGACAGCTCCCACTGACTTCTTCATAAACTCAAAGGCTTTTAGATGCCAAAGTTTTACATTCAAGTTTTCGGGGTTTTTTGCACTTAAGAAATATCGGACATTTAAGTTTTTGAACCACACTTTGAACATTGGGAGTTTTCGCGCAAAAAAAAATTAAATTGTGGAAAAAATTAAAATGCATACTCATATTTATTAATGAGTTTTTCATATTCAGATTTTAATATAAATAAATAAGCAAACATTCAAGTTTTTTTTTCCAGTTTACAGATTGATAAATAAGCCCATTAAAGCATAATAAAATTTAGCATTTTTATACAAAATATCATGTTGGAACAGTTACTTTTTCATAATTTTTCACAGCCCTACAAGTTAGCAGATCTTCTTCAGCTAGTAAAAAGAAACCAGGTGGATTAGCAGTGAGTATATACCAGAACTCGCCTGCACCTGGAAAGCTTTCAACTTATGGGGGGGGGTTTGGCTATAGGCCAATTAAAAATATTAAATAGCCTTGATGTTGAAAATAAATCTCAGGTATAGTGATGGCCGAAATAATTCAGCAGACATGGATTTGCGCTGAATTTCAGTGTTTCGCCATTGGCAGATTTTTTTTCGCGAAATGGGTGACAAATTCACAGCGGAAAAATGCGTCATTTGCGTCAAAAAGAATTGTTGCATGTGTAAAAAAAATGACATGCCAGGCTGAGGATAACTGTAGAGGTGCTGGCTGGTACATTGATCTGTCTGTGGTTGATTTTTAGTGATATTTGGTTAATTGCAAACTAGTTGTTAATTAATTTTAATTAAACAGCTGAAGCCTTTCTCCACCAAGTTTTTGAGTTGTGTTTTTAATTTCATAGTTGTGTGTCAGTCTGTAAATAATACTACCTGGAAACAGGGTTGCCACCTGTCTGGTTTTGACAGACATTTTATTAATAATACAATGTGAAACATTTATTAAGTATTATAATTTACTCTTACACAAGACAAATCTGACTTTTTTCATATAGATCCCGCAGTCTGTGTGCATTGGTACCTGCCAGCTGGGATACAGAAAAATGGAGAAAAAAGGCCTCCCAGTCTGCTGTTATGAATGTGTAAAGTGTTCAGACGGAGAGATTTCCAACGTATCAGGTGATCCTACAACAATATATATATATATACTGTACCAACTAAAAAATCCTTCTCCTTTAATCTAACCACCATTCCATTTCATATTAGGTCTAAAGGCTGCCATATTATAGATCAAGTTATGAGTTATCTAGGAAGATTTCCAGCAGTTCATTACTTACTGACAGGAGAATGTTAATGAGCTGACAATGATTAAAGTTAATAGATACTGTATGCCAGTTCATCCAAAAGCCTTTGACTTTGGAGGGCAGAACAAAGCAGTCCTATGCAACAGCATTTCATACTAAAATCTGTCTCACTTGTCTATCCCTGATGCAGATTGAATAATGTGCATAATACAGGTATGGGACCTATTATCCAGATTTCCGGATAAGGGATCTTTTCGTAATTTGGATCTCCATAACTTAAGTCTGCTAAAAATCATTTAAATATTGAATAAACCCAATAGGATTGTTTTGGCCCCAATAAGGATTAATTATATCTTAGTTGGGATCAAGTACAGGTACTGTTTTATTATTACAGAGAAAAGGGAATCATTTAACCATTAAATAAACCCAATAGGGCTGTTCTGCCCCCAATAAGGGGTAATTATATCTTAGTTGGGATCAAGTACAGGTACTGTTTTATTATTACAGAGAAAAGGGAATCATTTAACCATTAAATAAACCCAATAGGGCTGTTCTGCCCCCAATAAGGGGTAATTATATCTTAGTTGGGATCAAGTACAAAGTACTGTTTTATTATTACAGGGAAAAAGGAAATCATCTCTAAAAATTAGAATTATATGCTTATAATGGAGTCTATGTGAGATGGTCTTTCCGTAATTCGGAACTTTCTGGATAACAGGTTTCCGGATAAGGGATCCTATACCTGTACTGACAACTATTTAAGTCATTATTATGAAAAATGTACCTACGAATGATCATTTTGGCATACACGGCCAAAAATAAATTGGAGGGAACTAAACTGTATGTGCAACGTCATGCAGTTACTGTTGTTAATTTTTTGTTTGTTTGTTTTAGACATGGAAAACTGCATAACATGCCCTGAAGATGAATGGTCCAATGAGAATAGAAATAAGTGCATTAAGAAAACCATTACCTTTCTGTCTTATGCTGAACCACTGGGCTTGATTTTGGCAAACTTAGCAGTTCTGTTATCCATCACTGCATCTCTAATCCTTGGAATCCTTATCAAGAACAGACACAGCCAGATTGTGAAAGCCAATAATGAAGAACTTAGCTACAGTCTTCTCCTGACCCTTATACTATCCTTTCTCTGCACCTTACTCTTTATAGGAAAACCCATGAAGGTGACCTGTATGTTTAGACAAGTTACTTTTGCAGTCATTTTTACTATTAGCATCTCCTCGGTTTTGGGGAAAACTGTGACTGTACTGATTGCCTTTCATGCTATAACACCTGGAAGTATGTTGAAGATCTGGGTTGGAAAAAGAGCTCCCAGGTGTCTTGTTCTTCTTTTATCTCTGGGAGAGGTTATAATTTGTTTTATGTGGTTTCTACATTGCCCACCATTCCCTGATTATGATACCAGATCCCAACCATCTGTGATGACCTTGCAGTGTAATGAAGGTTCTGCTGTGGCATTCTACATTGCAGTAGGGTACATTGGAATGCTGGCCTCTGTCAGCTTCATTACCGCTTATCTTGCCCGTAGGCTTCCAGACATATTTAATGAAGCTTCACACATCACCTTTAGCATGTTGGTGTTCTGCTGTGTGTGGGTCACTTTTATCCCAGCCTATATAAGCTCCAAAGGCAAATACATGGTGGCAGTAGAGATATTTGCTATTCTTTCTTCCAGCTCTGGGTTGTTGGGATGCATATTTTTTCCCAAGTGTTACATCATCCTTTTAAAACCCGAAAGAAATATCAGCTGGAAAGCAACGTCTACAAAAAAATCAATTAACCAATATAACTCACCGTTTGTTAAAGGGATAGCAAGTTGTTTTGTTGAATAGTGGCATCTCTATTTAGATGAAAAACTTAAATATTTTGAATAGCATATTTGTTTCCCCATTATTATGTTCAGTTCACACATCACTACAGAGGTCCCCATCATTCTTCATGATCACTGAACTAGATCCCCATCTCTTGCATACTGATTTTATTCATTTTTAGTTGCATTCTTTGGAACTTTTCTCCCCTCAGATTCCTTCTTTTTTTACAGCTATGCCAACAACCTTCTCCTTGGATATTGGAGCTGGGAAACAAATTAATTTTGAAAACAAAGTTTAAAAATGTTAAAACAAAAGCAAATTCATTATTGGTGGTGTATTGTTTGTCACTGGTACAATTGTAAAGGTCACCTGTACTGCTTATACTGTTGCTTTTCTTTCCTTTGCCATTATTGTAACCATAAAGTGTTTTTGATGTAGACACTGTCATGATTTTTATGAGGTACTTTTTATTACACTGTTTACATAGCAAATAATTCACTCTACCATTTAAAATGTTATTCTTGAACCAACAAATGTATTTTTAGCTGTAATATTGGTGTGTAGGCGCCATCTCAGTGCATTGTGCCTGAGTCTGAGCTTTCAGAAGGAGCTAGCGCTACACATTAGAACTGCTTTCAGCTAACCTATTGTTTCTCCTACTCACATGTAATGGGAGGAGTCCCAAGCCAGACTTGGATTTCTTACTATTGAGTGATATTCTAATACAGGTATGGGATCCCTTATCCGGAAACCCATTATCCAGAAAGTTATGAATTACGGAAAGGCCATCTCCCATAGACTCCATTATAAGCAAATAATTCTAATTTTTAAAAATGATTCCCTTTTCTCTGTAATAATAAAACAGTACCTTGTACTTGATCCCAACTAAGATATAATTACCCCTTATTGGGGGCAGAACAGTCCTATTGGGTTTATTTCATGGTTAAATGATTCCCTTTTCTCTGTAATAATAAAACAGTACCTTGTACTTGATCCCAACTAAGATATAATTACCCCTTATTGGGGGCAGAACAGTCCTATTGGGTTTATTTCATGGTTAAATGATTCCCTTTTCTCTGTAATAATAAAACAGTACCTGTACCTGATCCCAACTAAGATATAATTACCCCTTATTGGGGGCAGAACAGTCCTATTGGGTTTATTTAATGGTTAAATGATTCCCTTTTCTCTGTAATAATAAAACAGTACCTGTACTTGATCCCAACTAAGATATAATTACCCCTTATTGGGGGCAGAACAGCCCTATTGGGTTTATTTAATGGTTAAATGATTCCCTTTTCTCTGTAATAATAAAACAGTACCTGTACCTGATCCCAACTAAGATGTAATTAATCCTTATTGGAGGCAAAACAAGCTGTGGCACTGAAGATAACTACAGTGTACATGTGAAAGTGGAATATAGAACAAAAAGATTCAAATGAACTGAATAATAATTATCTGACAGAGATATCCTTTTTAGCACAAAACTGGCTAATACTGATTTTCAGTTTGTGAAAATATGTATTAAGTCAGATTTAAAACAACAAAACATACAAACTGACTGAAATGTTTTTATTGAAATGATGCTGAAAGAAGAGGGAAAGTCTAATAACATCTATATCTGTTTGGCATAATATAATTACTAACATATGCCCACAGAGCTGCTCTGCGCTCATTGACTTTGCTGCAATCTTCCAGTTTCTGGTGCTGGCAAAGAAACCTTTCCTTCTCCTCTAAAGCAAAATATGAAGTGTTTTTCATGGCTCATTCAGACAAGCCTGGTACAAACCAGACACACAGTATAACTAATAATCATACCAGAACATCCGAGGGAGTATCAGTTGTTCCTTATATCCTATAGAGCAATGGATATTTTTGCCCTGGATTAAGTGCATTCTCAGATTGGAATGTTTACTGATGTAACTTCAAGTAACTAAAAACAAACACATACACAGTAGCTTATTGTAAACATGTGTTCATTACATTTTTCTAGCTTTTCTTAAACCCACACTTTTTGTCCACAAAACCACAGATAGCTCTTCTCATCAGCTGTCAGGAGAAAATAAACATCTTTACATGGCCTCCAACTGTACTCCAAGCTTGGTCTCCTTCTGCACATTGAGTCCTTCAAAAGGAACCCAGCCCAAGGTTGGGAGCCTCTACTTTAAAGATGTGCTGTAAAATTTAGTTAAGTGCACTGATGTATTGTGTGTTTATTTATACAACTTTTATTTCACTGAGATCAAGACTCCATTCTGGGACTGATGACTGAAGCATCATGCAGAGATGTAGCCTAGTTTACTCAACTAAAGGTGCCCATACACTTTAAGATTCGCTTGCTTGGCGAGATCGCCAAGTGAGCGGATCTTCACCCGATATCCCAACTACAGGTGGGCGACCATATAAAAGAGCTTTTGTAGTAATCTCTAGGAATCCATGTTCCACACTGGTTGGGAGGGTCTTAATTTCCAATAAACATAAAAAAGCCCTAATTCTTATTTTGGGTTTAGTAGTCACATTTTGTGAAAGAATTCCTAATGTTGGCTCATTTCTTTGGTCATACCGGTAAATATTAAACAGTTTAACAAACACCAGTTACTCTTGCTTAGCTTATTGAATTTATAAGTGCTTTCAGCGTAGGACCTCAACAATTTTCTGTAGCTTCTTACAGTATACAAACAGTTTTAAAGGCAGTCTTCACTTAGGCCTTTTGTTTTCTCCATTTTTTTTGTATGTATTTTTTGATGTGTAACAACGTGCCCCTTGCGAGTGAAGGTTTTGCCACATATAGGGCACGGATAAGGTCTCTCTCCAGTGTGAGTTGTCTGGTGCCTGACCAGATATGAGTTATTTGTGAAGCTCTTACCACATTGACCACATGAAAATGGTCTTTCTCCCGTGTGTGACCTCTGGTGCACATTAAGGTTGGAGATACAAGTGAAACCTTTCCCACATATAGTACACATATAGGCCCATTCTCCTGTGTGGGTGGCCTGATGTTTAAGGAGCCGTGAGTTATCAAAAAAGCTTTTCCCACACTCAGCACAAGTATATGGCTTCTCTCCTGTGTGAGTCCTGGTGTGCGTCACAAGAGCAGAGCTGCACGAAAACGTTTTACCACACTGTTTGCACTCGTACGGCTTTTCTCCTGTGTGAGTCCTGTTATGTAAAAAGAGAGAAGAGTTACTGGTGAAGCTTTTGCCACATTCCCAGCAAATATATGGCCTCTCCCCTGTATGGATTCGCTTATGTGTCGTTAGTGTGGCGCTACTAGTAAACCTCTTGCCACAGTCTGGGCAGGGGTAAGGTCTTTCCCCCGTGTGGATCCGCTCGTGTATCACAAGAGAGCACTTTCTGGCAAAACATTTGCCACACATGCCACACTCAAATGGTTTCTCCCCAGTGTGCGATCGCCGATGGATAATAAGGTGTGAGACATAACTGAAGCTCCTGCCACAGTCAATACAAACACATCTTTTCTGCACTCCAAAATCCATTTTACTTTCCGATTCATCCAAAGAGTTCTCACTGCTTTCGCTGCCTTTATGTATATTTTCCCAGGTAGCTTTGTTGATACGAAACTTGGCTCTGTTTCCTGGGTTTTCAATGAAATACTCTTTAATTTCAGCTTCTTGTTGATCAAATCCACCAGCAACCATGAGGTTTGCCCCTGTACAGGATTTTCCAGGGGAGGGATCTCTCAGTTTGTTCCCAATATCAGTGTTTTCTTCTGTTTTTATCCCTCTCTTTGTCTCACCTTCCTTCACAATGATGCAGTCACCTGAATAATTAAGCAGGATGGTTTAGTCTATGAATGACAGAAAAGTAAGGCATTTCTTGCACCCTATATTAAACAATACAGTGATAAAGATAGTATGAAGAATGTGGGTTACATAGATGACCATCCAAATCAGCTTGTAATAAAGCATAAAGTCAAATAACCACTTAATATTGGAAGTATTATGATTGCACATTTGTAAGACTGAAGCAAACCCTTACGCAAGGGAATAGAATTAGTTCTGACACTCTAATGTAAGTCACATATATAAAGCAGCTTCATAACACAACCCTAACACTGCCATCTAGTGTATGATTGTCAAAAGTATCTGTGAATGGGGACCTGTCATCCACACATAAAAAGCTGTATGATAAAAGTCCTTTTCAGAATAAACACGAAACCCCATTTTTTTAACACATCCATAGCTGTTATAAAGGTATTGACAAATCTCAGCTGTCAATCATAGAAGGAAATTACTTTCACTATTCATTTTGCACTTCCTAGTGGTCACTGCATTCATTACATAAATTTTTAGCGTGACTAAGAATTTTTTTCCAATAGTACTTTGTAAACCTGATAAGCTCTCCATGTTCCAAGATTCCTTCAAAGACCGTTTTTTTTATTAAACAAAAAAGCTGCATTAAATGTGAAAAGTGAGACCTGAGCTTCCTATTTTTATCCATTTTATTTTAATCTGACCTAAAGAATGGTTACATATTATAGGACGGGGGGGGGGGGGGGGGGCGTAACAGAGTGGACTAGCACCATATATGTGATATCAGAATTCCAGACAATAGGGCTCATTTATAAAGAATGGGCAAATTTGCACCTGGGCAGTAACCCAGGGAAACCACTCTTTATAAATAAGCCCCATTGATGTCATTAGTGTCTCTTTCACTTAATGCAAAGCATTTGCATCCAAGGGCAAAACTTACTCAGGAAACCTTGGAATTATCACTGGGCCCAAGCTGGGTTCTGGGTTCCATTCCTGCAATTTATTTTTTGCAAGCTGCATGTGTGCATTGGCACTCAAAACAAATTGCCAATATTAGACCTCTATTATGGATAGAAAATCTTACTCCCCCGGGAGTCAATAATTACTTAATGGGGCTCGGCTCAACTTTGAAAAAGAGTAAGGAGTGGCTTGAGAAGCAAGTATCTTAAATATTCAAGCTCATAAATGATCCCTATATAAACTAGTGATACAGCGGCACCTACTTATAAGATGCCAAACAGCTTACTAATGTATACATAATATCTAAAGCATAAGTAATATATTTGTAGCAGTGTTTTTATGCCTCAACATTTATAGAAACGTTCATCTCTTATTATAAATAATAGCTGAGAAAAGTTTATATGATTTAACACAGAGAAATGCTAAGGGTGTAACTGGTTGCACTGGTATATGTTCATTATGCTATGGTAAAGTGGCTTTTCCTTGACAAAGTGCTAGGCCAACATCTATAGACAGTGTCAATAATAGCCAGCAATAAACTGTACTGTAACAAGTATACAGTATCATTGCATTTTTAGGCTATGGCACTCAGGGCATGTTGCCTGGTACTGCCATACTGCAAAAATACCGAGGCAGTCAGCAATGAAAATTCTGAGGCTCAGACTCAGGAACAGTTCAGTGTCAAAATAAAACTGGGTAAAATAGACAGACTGCACAAAATAAAAAATGTTTTCAATATAGTTAGTTAGGCAAAAATGTATAAAGGCTGGAGTGGGCAGATGACTAACATAATAGCCAGAACTCTACTTAGCTCTATAACCTCTAAGAAGAGGTTAGTTAGTTAGTTAGTTAGTTGGTGACTTTAGGGGGGCCACAACTGTTCAGTTAGTCTGTGAGCATGCAGGTCAGATTCAATAGCAAACTAACTAAACAGTTATCTGCCATATGGCCCCTCTCAAGTCACTGGTTACTTGCTGCGAACAGCTTAGAGAGCTGTAAAAGAGGAAGTAGTGGTATGGCTATTATGTTAGACATCTGTTAACTTCAGCCTTTATAGATTTTGCCTAACTAACTATATTACAAATATTTTTTATTTTGCACATTCTATATTACCCAATTTCATTTTTAAACTGAACTGCTCCTTTAATGTTGTTTAATGGAAAGGCCCCTCATTTATGCCAACTGAGTGGTGACAGATGAACCATTTTTAGATTGCGCAGAAGTCCTTCTGTCACACATTAGGAGCAGTGACAAGCTGGCGGGGGATCTTACGAACACCACTGTCTGCCCCATGTGCCATAAGCCTAAAAATGCCAAAGAAATACATCAGTAATGCTAACATACCATCTTTGTCTTCCTCATCGATTTGCTCATCATCTTCAGCCTTCATAAAACTCATACTGCTGGCACCTAGCACAGTAAGAGCAAGGCATAGATTAGAATTGGGGTACAAGCGTAAGCATGCTGATGGGGTTTTAATGGTCTATTTCACTCGCTCATGGGCATAGCTTTGTCATGGCATCAAAAGTAGCATGTTGTAAACAAATAGCATCTGGGGGGGTGCCAAACAACTTGGCAACCCCAAGTCATTCTGCCTTTTCTCCTCTTTTAATTGTGTAACTGTGCATGTATATATGGATATTATTATTTATACATTTATTTGTACTTGCAAACAACATGTTTATCCAGTGGCGCAATTTGCCTGGCACCACCAACCATGCCCACCTCTTCTATGTGCACTCCCTATCCCACTTACCTGCAAAACTAACAAAAATGCCAGTGCCAGGTGGAACCATACAGCAGACCATGCAACCTCCCCATGGTAGAACATACAGGTACAGGTATAGGACCCCTTATCCAGAAACCTATTATGCAGAAAGTGCCAAATCACAGGAAGGTCATCTCCCATAGACTCCATTTTAATCAAATAATTCACATTTTTTAAAATTTCCTTTTTCTCTGTAATAATAAAACAGTACCTTGTACTTGATCCCAACTAAGATATAATTACCCCTTATTGGGGCAGAACAGCCCTATTGGGTTTATTTCATGGTTAAATGATTCCCTTTTCTCTGTAATAATAAAACAGTACCTGTACTTGATCCCAACTAAGATATAATTACCCCTTATTGGGGGCAGAACAGCCCTATTGGGTTTATTTCATGGTTAAATGATTCCCTTTTCTCTGTAATAATAAAACAGTACCTGTACTTGATCCCAACTGAGATATAATTACCCCTTATTGGGGGCAGAACAGCCCTATTGGGTTTATTTCATGGTTAAATGATTCCCTTTTCTCTGTAATAATGAAACAGTACCTGTACTTGATCCCAACTAAGATATAATTACCCCTTATTGGGGGCAGAACAGCCCTATTGGGTTTATTTCATGGTTAAATGATTCCCTTTTCTCTGTAATAATAAAACAGTACCTGTACTTGATCCCAACTAAGATATAATTAATCCTTATTGGATGCAAATCAATGCTATTGGGTTTATTTAATGTTTAAATTATTTTTAGTAGACTTAAGGTAGGAGATCTGAATTACAGAAAGACCCCTTATTCGGAAAACCCCAGGTCCCGCGCATTCTGGATAATGGGTCCCATACCTGTACAATTATATTCAAGATTAAGTGAAAAGTATTCATAGATACAAGACAAAACCTGCACCACACAGTTTATGCTAGAAATACCTCAGTGAAGCCTTTTTATTACGTACACTGTGCACTGGCAACAATGGCAAAACATGCAGGTATAAGATCCCTTACCCGGAAACCTGTTATCCAGAAAGTTCAATTACAGAAAGGCCATCTCCGATTGTAAGCAAATCATTTTTATTGTATTAATAAAACAGTAGCTTTAACTTGAGGATATTTAAGCTGCATGAATCTATATTGGTGGCAAAACAAATAATTAGGTTCAAATTAGTTTTTGCAGATGGAGATCCATATTACAGAATGATCCTGTATTCAGAAAACCAGGTCCTACGAATTCTGAATAACAGGTCCCATACCTGTATTAACTTTGAGCAAAGGCAAATATTTGCACAGACTTCCTGCACAAATAATGGATGGCATTGAGCATATTTTTTCTTTTAACTAAGTTAAAAGAATATGTTTTATTTAGATTATTTGCCTTTCTGTCTATCTCTTCAGCATTATATTTAAAATAGTATCTTGGTTACTGATAACAGCCATCATCCTGAGACTAAATTGGAGTTATTTAGAATTCTGTTCAGGTCCTCTGTTAGTTTCCAGCCTGGAATTCGAACAATGTCCTTGTTGCTAGGGTAGGTGGGACTCTAGCAACCAAATAACAGTTTCTGCAAACAAAGAAGATAAAGAAAATTTGCAAACTGTTTAGTAGGGATATATTGTGTCATCCTCCTTTTCTTGTGTTATATAGCCCTTCCTTTGAATGTATAGTGCCCCAGAATAAAAATGGTTTAAATTAGGTTTTTACCTCTTAAAAATGTAATTATATTGGAGCTGCAGACAGATCTCCTCTGCCCGGTGTCTGGGCTGAAATGAGGGATGGGCGTGTTCTTTCATTCTCCCACAGGAAGTGGTAATAACTGTGAGTGACAAGCAGCACTGTGCAATAGCAGCCCAAGCCCTGCATAAGTCCCACCCCTCCTTCTCAGCAGTAGCAGTGACTGTGTGTGTCTCTCTCACTCTGCTCCTCACTGTGTCACATTGTTCTGCTTGTGAAGCTGCAGCGCTTCCCCCCCCCCACCAGACTGTGAAGTTTTATAGTGTCCCTATTATTGTCTCTCATATTTAATTACCAATAGTTTTATTGTCATGTCTTCTATGTGTAACAGGTACTGTGCGACATGCCCCACTTTACATACAGTAAAACTGTGTGTGGCCCTCTTGCTGTCAAATAATCACAACCCTATTCAGCTTTATACTGAGCAATTCAGTGATTCAGTATCGCAACTAGATGTTACTTGTCCCCCACAGCAAATTCAGTTTGGGGTCCCCAAAGTCGACCTATTCTACCAGGATATATTGGAATTGTTCTCTAATTAGGGCCTTACTGGGCCCCCTACACATCTAGGGCCCCCCTGCAACCGCAGGGTCTGCTTACTCTATAGTTATGCCCCTGCTGGGATTTATTCACAGGCACCTTGCCGTAAGTGCCCACAGGTACAGGGGGGCACTGCTGCATGGGTGGGCCAAGCACCCTGCACCTACGCTATCACATTGCCTCCCCCCCCGTGTGTTTTGGCGCACAGGGGGTTGCGATGCAAAGCGATAGTTCATTGCCCCCCACCGCGTAATGACAAGTGGCAGGGGCAATGAAAACGGAGCACAGACTAGGGGTAGGCAAGAAAGGGTCCTGCCTGCCCCCCCCCAATCGTTGCACCATAGGCAGCTGCCTCTTCTGCCTACCCCTAGTTCCAGCCCTGCACTGCTATGTCTGTCATTAAATTTAGGGGGGGGGGTTCTGTCATAAGATCCATAGTGTCATGAAATGCTTTGGAGGCACAACTGTGTGATATGAAATGCAGAGCCACATTTACATATGGTGTGGCCCTAGGCCGCTCGCTTCACCACCCCTGTGCACTCACACCCTTGCACACTCACTCCTCCCACACTCGCACTCCACCACACCTCCTCCCTTACTGATTGGCTGCACAGGGGACTGGGCAGGCAGGAGATTCAAACAGGTATCATAAAATGCTTGGAGACACAAACGTATGCCATGAAATGTTGGGGACCATATATAAACAGGCTAAAAACCATTTTGAATTTTAAATGTGTGCACCTTATTTTCTTGTCTAAATGGACACCATGCCAGGTGTCTAGGGAATGGTATCAGCATTGTAAGGTAGCATTCATTCTTGTGCCACAAATGTCTGTCAATTTAGGGGTCACTCCAACCATGTTGTGGCAGGTTCAGAACAGAGCAATCATCAGGACAGCAAAAGTTTATTTTAAAAAAATGGAATTCAGCGTGCAGCAGTAGATGACAAACAAAAGCCGTTTTCTATACACAATACCAGTTTAGATTTACAGCCCACTTCTTAGGCAGCAATGTGCACAGGCTCACTGAGCTCTTGATTAGCCCCTAAGGCTAAATAGGCCCCACCAGCCAGTCTGTAGCACTATACTCTGCTGTATACCTCCCCTGTTTGTAGAAGGCAATGGCTTCCACTGTTCTAGCCTACCCTCCAAACCTTGTTGGGAAAGATAATCAACGTTCTGCTTTGCTTTCCTAGGCCTGTAAACTACACAAATCCAAATTATCCATAAACACAAATCCAAATTATCCATATTTGATAAATAGGGCTCTAAGTAAAAATCATATCAGTAAAGGCTTAAAGATTTTAACACGTAGAGCTTAGAAGAGAGATATAAGAGACCTTAGAGCCTGAAACGGTGTAAAATAACAGCATCAAATCCAGAATTCAGTAAAATAAAACACATCCAGATAAATTTGTCAGTAATTTTACACAGATTTTCCCACCTTTTTGTGATGTTTCACACAGTATGATAAATAGGCCCTGTAATATCACATTCAGTTATTTCAAGGAGGGAAGTATTGAGAAGATGTATAAAACCCAAGGGTCCCAACAGTAAACTTAAATCCAACCTAAGCAATATTTCTGTACAAAAAGGTCTTTAAATATATGGTATTGTCTTGTAGCAGATGTGGTGGGGAATAGGTCTTTTAGTAGATTTAGTGGGGACTAATATGTTATTTAGAAAGGTACATCTTGTCTAAAAGCAACCAAATTAAATGAAACCTACATTGTAGTTATGTTTGCTCTGCACCTTTATAAATGTTTTCAGTTATGGGGAAATAAATATGGGGGGCAAAAAATACAAACCAGCAAATTTCATCATAAACCTGGGACACTTCAATTTATAACTAAGGCCTTTGGGCAAAGGAATTTTTGGAACAATATTCTACTTACCAGTATTGTCATTGTTGTTTTAGTGCATTTACTTTTGTTAAGATTCCTTAATCCAGGCAAAGAATGTTTCCCCCAGATATATAAATATCTTACTTGGGTTTATAATTTATGGCTGATGCCAAACATGGCTGCAATTAGTGCAGTTACACAGCTCTGTAGGGTTACAGAGCCTCTTATAGACACATGAATATGCTGAACTGTGACTTGACTAGGGGCATGACCCATTATTCACTCCTCCCTCCAACACGCGTGACATCACCTTTGTTGGATGATATGGCCACAGCTTTTATTTGTACACAGTCATTTAGTAATACTTTATTGTTTACATAGCCGAAAAAACGTCATTAACAACATAGTAACATAGTAAGTTGGGTTGGAAAAAGACATACATCCATCAAGTTCAACCATAATGCCTATATATAACCTGCCTAACTACTAGTTGATCCAGATCCAAAACTTGTAACGATTTGTAATAATAATAATTGACAGCAATTGGTAACTATTGGTAACAATCAGTAGCCCTTGGTAAAGTCCTCTGCCAGTCTGCCCTTCCAAATGCCAGCAATGCTCACTAGCCGCTTGTCCCTAGCTCAGTGAGATTGCCTAGCGTTGTAATATCTACACCATAGCTGTTAAACAGAAACAACCCGCAAGGGACCAAACCCTGGGGAAATTAACTGAACATATTCAACCCCACCGTGGGTACCCACCTTAGGGGTTGCCCCAACGGTCCAGTATTGTCCAAACAAACACACCATCATGCCCGGCAGACTGGCAAGGGACCCGTCAAAGCTGTGACTAAGACGCTACCATGGGTAGTACATCTAGCCTCCCTATGTTGAGTCCCGCTAGGGGTCCTACCGGCCCTAACCCTATCCCCTAGCTTGCCAGGCTTCCCCCTGCCGAAGACATTGACCAATAGGGAGGGTGGGTGGGGATTCGCGCCGCTGCTGCCATATCCTATCTCCAGCTATCTTCTCGCACAACTGCTTGGCGCCTCCTTCTGCACCCCCTTTTTTAACCCTTGCTACCCGTGCCCAGACTGACCAATCGTGGGCCTTCCTCCTACACTGCGCCCGGGATCCAGGCCTTTCTATAATTGTGTAGGGGATTCAGATGAAATTCTCTTGGGTGGAAATTTAATTAGATCTAAAACATATCATGGGACAATCATCTTATTATGATTTTGACATTAATATATCTAGTTTGTAAATGGATGTGTAAGGAATGGTCCTAATTTAAAAATGTACTACCTTATTCTATGGGAAAAATTTAAAAAGTGCTGAGAGGAAAATTAAGTTTGATTTAAACAAAAAATCGTTTTTTTTAAAATTTATATATTTTCCTCATATTTTATTGCCACACAAATTTAGGGGCTATTATCTGCAAGATCCATTCAAACCAATAGGCACATCAAAAATGTTTTTAATGTAATGGTGGCCATTTATGGGCAGATTTTATTTGCCAATTTGACTGCTTCAGTCTGAGTTGGCCCAACTCTCTGCCAATGTATGGGGCACTCAAAATGGGCCTACCCAAATGATATCTGGACTGTGATTGGCTCATTGATGCCATCATTTACCTAGCCTGAATCCCCATCACTGTACCGAGTTGAGCATATTGAGATAAGATTCACTTGTTGATGACTTTGCCAAATGAGTTGATATTTAAATATATGGTAAGATTTAATCTCTCTAGCATAATTTTTAAGTTGCTTTACCTTTAGAGAACAATTCTCTGGCACCTTCATGACCCCATAGAAAACTAGAAGAAAATGAATCTGCCCCTATTTATGCAATATAGATTAGCCTGCTTATTCCAGGTATTTTCTCCAAACTTTTAGACTTTTCTAAAGATGGGGGTAAGGCAGATTATATATAGGCGTAAAGGTTGAATTTGATGGACGTATGTCTTTTTTCAACCTAATTTAGCACTCAGCACACTTTGCTGTAGGGTAGGAAGCAACCAGCAGCTAAGTGGACCTGATAGGGAACTGCAACCTGCCTCTGCGTGTGTGGCTGCAGAGCTGGGATTAGCTAGCCCCTTCCTACTGTACTTCTGGCAGGGACCATTAGAATACACATACCTCCCATTTGAAACACAGACAGGGATTGTAGCAGATCTATAAGGAGCTCCAATAAAGGGGACATTTTTAAAGATTTAAATTTTTAGCCCAAAGTATAGTATCATATATTATTCTTTATTGCCTACAGCATGAGGGGTGATATACACTAATTCTATATGTCTTCTTTCATTTTAAATACAACAACAATACAATTTTGGTAGTAACAGTGGGCCAGCACTGCGATTCTATGGGAAGAAAAAGGAGATATTAGGGGCCATTGATCCCCTTTCCATTCATGTGAAGCTGTTAAACCTGAAATATTAACTATGTGATTCTTTTCAGACTTTCGTATTGGGAAAATTGACCCCATCATTAGTTTACATTAAAACGGTGCTGCGGTGGCAACATTATAAAAAGAAATGGTAGTATATTTGCTTGGCATTTAAACCAAATACCTTGCAAACAAGATGCCACCCAAGTGCCTCAGACAATTATGCTGCCATCCTTTTACTGAGCTGCGCAATTCTAGTGCTGATATACACACCCATTCTGCTTACAGTAAATATGGCTTATCTGATATGGCCAAACTGACCAGGAACTGAAATTAATGTTATGTTTTTAAACAGTCAATCATTTTCCTCTTTAAAATAAACCTGCTCCAGATTACATATCCCTTGGGATAAACAGTGACCCAGTTTTCCAACGGACAATTGTCAGTTACTAACAGACCCCAAAAAGTACCTGCAGCTTTACCACGAAATGTGTTGTTTAATATGTTTTAACTTGTGTATAAGTTGGCACTAAGTAAAGAATGACAATGGCAACAGTCTAAATTGTAATCTACTAAAATGTATACAGCTGCCAATATAATCCATAGTGCTGAGCAGAGAGGAATAATATCATGGGGGATAAGCAGGGAAGGTTTCATGTAGTCAGAGAAGTCTGTGTCCCTCTGTCTGAGGCTGAACTACAGCTGGGAATGAAAGCTAAAAATCCTACATTTTAAAAGCCAGTTTCTATTTGCAATTTACAATGTAATGGACTTCAAAAATAAATGCTGAAAAGTCCAGAACCACAAAGTACCTGCATTTTTAAAATGAAAACAAAGCACTGTAAATCTCATGTATTAGTGAAATACGTATGTAAAATTGTTTTACACTTTTTTTTTATTCATCTTTAATTGTACTGTTTCATATACTTAGAATTTTTATCAGGGATGTTTACCCTACTTTTCAAATGTAACTGCCAGCATCCCAACAACAGTAAATAACAGTAACATCATTAGCGGTGATGTCACAATGTTGCAGCCTATAGAGCTGTCTGTGGCCTCAGAGGCACAAAGTAAACATTAGCCGTGATGTCACAATGCTAGCAGCTAGGAGCTGTTTATTAGCGGTGATGTCACAATGGTAGCAGCCTGTAAAAGCTCAGTAACAGCACTTCTGGCCTCAGATGCCCCAGACTAGCCTGACAGACAGATCTGCCCTGCGCTGGATCCCGCTAGGAGAAGCAAAACAGGGAATTTGGTATGTATTGGTATGAAGGTAAGGTGAGATTTAGAGCCTAGTTCCCTAGTCTGCTATCACACAGATCATTTATGGCATTTAACCTGGGGTTGTTGAACTATTAGTCTTCTCTAACATCTTTTTGAACAAAAAAACGCAGGAGCTATATTTTAGCAACAGTTTTGAATATATTTTATTTTGACAGAAACATTTACATTTCTTAAGCACCACGGATTTTAACTACAGTTGTTGGATAGGATCCCTGCTATTGGTTCTTACTTGTTGACCACTTTTAGATTTTAGGTGATTTATTTTGCCATATAGATACAGGGTCTTTTTTTTACCCTGTAAAATCGCAGTAATTATCAGAATTTACCATGCAAAAAAAAAAACAGCAACATTATTATTTTGCCATGCATTTTGTTTCACGGGAAGGGGGGGGATGCAAGAAAATGTAAATATACCAAAGCTGCCTATCCATTTACTCAAATGCTATGGTGGAATTTAAATGCACTTATCCAATGCAGAAACCTATGCTTATAAAGGAGTACATTTCTTTAGGTGTAAGATACCTATAACTACACTTCCTATGCCTTGATATCTGAAAATCACAAAGTCATATGAAAAATAGTTATAACCAAAGCTCTATATGTGTGAAAAATAATCCATAATTACATAACAATAACTAAATACTACCCATACTAAATTAAGAATAAAAATTATAAATAAGAATTATAAATAAAGAAAAAAAAGAATATATTCAGTTTAAAAATAAAAGTAACTAGAAACTATCTATTGTTATAATAGTAATAAGGAATACATAGTAGGACTTTGTTTGGACCTGGGGTAGTCTGGATAAGGGATCTTTCCATAATTAAGTTTACTAAAAAAGAATTTAAACATTAAATTAACTCAATGGGATTGTTTCACAATTAATGAGGTTTAATTATATTTTAGCTGGGATCAAGTAATTTAAAAAAACAAAATACTTCATTTAAATGGATTCTATGGGATATGGCTTTTCCGTAATTCTGAGTTTTCTGGATAACAAGTTCCCAGATAGCCGATCCCCTACCTGTATTGTATTACAGTACCAAAAAGCCACCTATACTGGAAAAAGTGATAATTCCTGCCCATACCGACCTAACATATCTACAACTGAAAGAACTCCTATATAAATAAATACAGTGTACCAGCGAAAATTACAAATATTCATATAAGAAGGGTCTTTTACTATTTGTTTTTTTCATTATACACTTCACAAAATACATTCATTTGAATGTTTAAATGGTTTTAAGCTTATTTGTAAATGTGATTGCTGCTGACAACTGTATTTTATCTCTTTCTGCTCACTGGCTCTGACTCTTCAAACTGTGTAGCAGGAGTCGTTTTTTCTTTAGGTCTTTTAATCAGCCGCTATTATTGGTTTGGGAGCGCTGAGATTGTAACAGTCACACATATATTGCTTTTACTATCAATTACATGTTCTAATAATCTAATCTATTGAATGTTTAAATGAATGCATACTGGAAAGTTACTTTCAATAATATTTTATTGCTCGTAATCAAAATTATTGGTACTAAATATATTGATAAGCCAATCACAATAACTCCCTGCATCTCTTGTACTGTCTCCTGCCAGCCCCTCTTGGCTCTCTGTGCTTCTTATTAACTCTCATGTCTTTCTCGCTTTTGTGATTTTAGTGTGAAAGCCGTTCACGACCCATTACACAGTTTGGCATTGCCCATTTGTGGACTGGCGACTGCGGATTCACTAATATCACAATAACTCCCTGCATCTCTTGTACTGTCTCCTGTCAGCCCCTCTTTGCTCTCTGTGCTTCTTATTAACTCTCATGTCTTTCTCGCTTTTGTGATTTTAGTGTGAAAGCCGTTCACGACCCATTACACAGTTTGGCATTGCCCATTTGTGGACTGGCGACTGCGGATTCACTAATATCACAATAACTCCCTGCATCTCTTGTACTGTCTTCTGTCAGCCCCTCTTTGCTCTCTGTGCTTCTTTTTAACTCTCATGTCTTTCTCGCTTTTGTGATTTTAGTGTGAAAGCCGTTCACGACCCATTACATAGTTCGGCATTGCCCATTTGTGGACTGGCGACTGCGGATTCACTAATATCACAATAACTCCCTGCATCTCTTGTACTGTCTCCTGTCAGCCCCTCTTCACTCTCTCTGCTTCTTTTTAACCCTTGTATGTCTTTCTCGCTTTTGTGATTTTAGTGTGAAAGCCGTTCACGACCCATTACACAGTTTGGCATTGCCCATTTGTGGACTGGCAACTGCGGATTCACTAATATCACAATAACTCCCTGCATCTCTTGTACTGTCTCCTGTCAGCCCCTCCTCGCTCTCTTTGCTTTTTTTTAACTCTCTTATGTCTTTCTCGCTTTTGTGATTTTAGTGTGAAAGCCGTTCACGACCCATTACACAGTTTGGCATTGCCCATTTGTGGACTGGCGACTGTGGATTCACTAATATCACAATAACTCCCTGCATCTCTTGTAATGTCTTCTGTCAGCCCCTCTTCGCTCTCTGTGCTTTTTTTTAATTCTCTTATGTCTTTATCGCTTTTGTGATTTTAGTGTGAAAGCCGTTCACGACCCATTACACAGTTTGGCATTGCCCATTTGTGGACTGGCGACCGCGGATTCACTAATATCACAATAACTCCCTGCATCTCTTGTACTGTCTCCTGTCAGCCCCTCTTTCCTCTCTGTAGCTCTTTTTAACCCTTGTATGTCTTTTTCGCTTTTGTGATTTTAGTGTGAAAGCCGTTCACGACCCACTACACAGTTTGGCATTGCCCATTTGTGGACTGGCGACTGCGGATTCACTAATATCACAATAACTCCCTGCATCTCTTGTACTGTCTCCTGTCAGCCCCTCTTTCCTCTCTGTAGCTCTTTTTAACCCTTGTATGTCTTTTTCGCTTTTGTGATTTTAGTGTGAAAGCCGTTCACGACCCACTACACAGTTTGGCATTGCCCATTTGTGGACTGGCGACTGCGGATTCACTAATATCACAATAACTCCCTGCATCTCTTGTACTGTCTCCTGTCAGCCCCTCTTCACTCTCTCTGCTTCTTTTTAACCCTTGTATGTCTTTCTCGCTTTTGTGATTTTAGTGTGAAAGCCGTTCACGACCCATTACACAGTTTGGCATTGCCCATTTGTGGACTGGCAACTGCGGATTCACTAATATCACAATAACTCCCTGCATCTCTTGTACTGTCTCCTGTCAGCCCCTCTTCGCTCTCTGTGCTTTTTTTTAATTCTCTTATGTCTTTATCGCTTTTGTGATTTTAGTGTGAAAGCCGTTCACGACCCATTACACAGTTTGGCATTGCCCATTTGTGGACTGGCGACTGTGGATTCACTAATATCACAATAACTCCCTGCATCTCTTGTAATGTCTCCTGTCAGCCCCTCTTCGCTCTCTGTGCTTTTTTTTAATTCTCTTATGTCTTTATCGCTTTTGTGATTTTAGTGTGAAAGCCGTTCACGACCCATTACACAGTTTGGCATTGCCCATTTGTGGACTGGCGACTGTGGATTCACTAATATCACAATAACTCCCTGCATCTCTTGTAATGTCTCCTGTCAGCCCCTCCTCGCTCTCTTTGCTTTTTTTTAACTTTCTTATGTCTTTCTCGCTTTTGTGATTTTAGTGTGAAAGCCGTTCACGACCCATTACACAGTTTGGCATTGCCCATTTGTGGACTGGCAACTGCGGATTCACTAATATCACAATAACTCCCTGCATCTCTTGTACTGTCTCCTGTCAGCCCCTCCTCGCTCTCTTTGCTTTTTTTTAACTCTCTTATGTCTTTCTCGCTTTTGTGATTTTAGTGTGAAAGCCGTTCACGACCCATTACACAGTTTGGCATTGCCCATTTGTGGACTGGCGACTGTGGATTCACTAATATCACAATAACTCCCTGCATCTCTTGTAATGTCTCCTGTCAGCCCCTCTTCGCTCTCTGTGCTTTTTTTTAATTCTCTTATGTCTTTATCGCTTTTGTGATTTTAGTGTGAAAGCCGTTCACGACCCATTACACAGTTTGGCATTGCCCATTTGTGGACTGGCGACTGCGGATTCACTAATATCACAATAACTCCCTGCATCTCTTGTACTGTCTCCTGTCAGCCCCTCTTCGCTCTCTGTGCTTTTTTTTAATTCTCTTATGTCTTTATCGCTTTTGTGATTTTAGTGTGAAAGCCGTTCACGACCCATTACACAGTTTGGCATTGCCCATTTGTGGACTGGCGACCGCGGATTCACTAATATCACAATAACTCCCTGCATCTCTTGTACTGTCTCCTGTCAGCCCCTCTTTCCTCTCTGTAGCTCTTTTTAACCCTTGTATGTCTTTTTCGCTTTTGTGATTTTAGTGTGAAAGCCGTTCACGACCCACTACACAGTTTGGCATTGCCCATTTGTGGACTGGCGACTGCGGATTCACTAATATCACAATAACTCCCTGCATCTCTTGTACTGTCTCCTGTCAGCCCCTCTTTCCTCTCTGTAGCTCTTTTTAACCCTTGTATGTCTTTTTCGCTTTTGTGATTTTAGTGTGAAAGCCGTTCACGACCCACTACACAGTTTGGCATTGCCCATTTGTGGACTGGCGACTGCGGATTCACTAATATCACAATAACTCCCTGCATCTCTTGTACTGTCTCCTGTCAGCCCCTCTTCACTCTCTCTGCTTCTTTTTAACCCTTGTATGTCTTTCTCGCTTTTGTGATTTTAGTGTGAAAGCCGTTCACGACCCATTACACAGTTTGGCATTGCCCATTTGTGGACTGGCGACTGCGGATTCACTAATATCACAATAACTCCCTGCATCTCTTGTACTGTCTCCTGTCAGCCCCTCTTCGCTCTCTTTGCTTTTTTTTAACTTTCTTATGTCTTTCTCGCTTTTGTGATTTTAGTGTGAAAGCCGTTCACGACCCATTACACAGTTTGGCATTGCCCATTTGTGGACTGGCAACTGCGGATTCACTAATATCACAATAACTCCCTGCATCTCTTGTACTGTCTCCTGTCAGCCCCTCCTCGCTCTCTTTGCTTTTTTTTAACTCTCTTATGTCTTTCTCGCTTTTGTGATTTTAGTGTGAAAGCCGTTCACGACCCATAACACAGTTTGGCATTGCCCATTTGTGGACTGGCGACTGTGGATTCACTAATATCACAATAACTCCCTGCATCTCTTGTAATGTCTCCTGTCAGCCCCTCTTCGCTCTCTGTGCTTTTTTTTATTCTCTTATGTCTTTATCGCTTTTGTGATTTTAGTGTGAAAGCCGTTCACGACCCATTACACAGTTTGGCATTGCCCATTTGTGGACTGGCGACTGCGGATTCACTAATATCACAATAACTCCCTGCATCTCTTGTACTGTCTCCTGTCAGCCCCTCTTTCCTCTCTGTAGCTCTTTTTAACCCTTGTATGTCTTTCTCGCTTTTGTGATTTTAGTGTGAAAGCCGTTCACGACCCATTGCACAGTTTGGCATTGCCCATTTGTGGACTGGCGACTGCGGATTCACTAATATCACAATAACTCCCTGCATCTGTTGTACTGTCTCCTGTCAGCCCCTCTTTCCTCTCTGTAGCTCTTTTTAACCCTTGTATGTCTTTCTCGCTTTTGTGATTTTAGTGTGAAAGCCGTTCACGACCCATTACACAGTTTGGCATTGCCCATTTGTGGACTGGCAACTGCGGATTCACTAATATCACAATAACTCCCTGCATCTCTTGTACTGTCTCCTTTCCTCCCTCTTTGCTCTCTGTGCTTCTTTTTAACTCTCTTATGTCTTTCTCGCTTTTGTGATTTTAGTGTGAAAGCCGTTCACGACCCATTACACAGTTTGGCATTGCCCATTTGTGGACTGGCGACTGCGGATTCACTAATATCACAATAACTCCCTGCATCTCTTGTACTGTCTCCTGTCAGCCCCTCTTTCCTCTCTGTAGCTCTTTTTAACCCTTGTATGTCTTTTTCGCTTTTGTGATTTTAGTGTGAAAGCCGTTCACGACCCACTACACAGTTTGGCATTGCTTATTTGTGGACTGGCGACTGCGGATTCACTAATATCACAATAACTCCCTGCATCTCTTGTACTGTCTCCTGTCAGCCCCTCTTCGCTCTCTGTGCTTTTTTTTAACTCTCTTATGTCGTCTCGCTTTTGTGATTTTAGTGTGAAAGCCGTTCCCGACCCATTACACAGTTTGGCATTGCCCATTTGTGGACTGGCGACTGCGGATTCACTAATATCACAATAACTCCCTGCATCTCTTGTACTGTCTCCTGTCAGCCCCTCTTCGCTCTCTGTGCTTTTTTTTAACTCTCTTATGTCTTTCTCGCTTTTGTGATTTTAGTGTGAAAGTCGTTCACGACCCATTACACAGTTTGGCATTGCCCATTTGTGGACTGGCGACTGCGGATTCACTAATATCACAATAACTCCCTGCATCTGTTGTACTGTCTCCTGTCAGCCCCTCTTCGCTCTCTATGCTTCTTTTTAACACTCTTATGTCTTTCTCGCTTTTGTGATTTTAGTGTGAAAGCCGTTCACGACCCATTACACAGTTTGGCATTGCCCATTTGTGGACTGGCGACTGCGGATTCACTAGTATCACAATAACTCCCTGCATCTCTTGTACTGTCTCCTGTCAGCCCCTCTTTGCTCTCTGTGCTTTTTTTTAACTCACTTATGTTTTTCTCGCTTTTGTGATTTTAGTGTGAAAGCCATTCACGACCCATTACACAGTTTGGCATTGCCCATTTGTGGACTGGCGACTGCGGATTCACTAGTATCACAATAACTCCCTGCATCTCTTGTACTGTCTCCTGTCAGCCCCTCTTCGCTCTCTGTGCTTTTTTTTCACTCTCTTATGTCTTTCTCGCTTTTGTGATTTTAGTGTGAAAGCCGTTCACGACCCATTACACAGTTTGGCATTGCCCATTTGTGGACTGGCGACTGCGGATTCACTAATATCACAATAACTCCCTGCATCTCTTGTACTGTCTCCTGTCAGCCCCTCTTCGCTCTCTATGCTTCTTTTTAACACTCTTATGTCTTTCTCGCTTTTGTGATTTTAGTGTGAAAGCCGTTCACGACCCATTACACAGTTTGGCATTGCCCATTTGTGGACTGGCGACTGTGGATTCACTAATATCACAATAACTCCCTGCATCTCTTGTACTGTCTCCTGTCCGCCCCACTTTGCTCTCTGTGCTTCTTTTTAACTCTCATGTCTTTCTCGCTTTTGTGATTTTAGTGTGAAAGCCGTTCACGACCCATTACACAGTTTGGCATTGCCCATTTGTGGACTGGCGACTGCGGATTAACTAATATCACAATAACTCCCTGCATCTTTTATACTGTCTCCTTTCCTTCCTTTTTGCTCCCTGTGCTTCTTTTTAACTCTCTTATGTCTTTCTCGCTTTTGTGATTTTAATGTGAAAGCCGTTCACGACCCATTACACAGTTTGGCATTGCCCATTTGTGGACTGGCGACTGCGGATTCACTAATATCACAATAACTCCCTGCATCTCTTCTACTGTCTCCTGTCAGCCCGTCCTCGCTCTCTTTGCTTTTTTTTAACTCTCTTATGTCTTTCTCGCTTTTGTGATTTTAGTGTGAAAGCCGTTCACGACCCATTACACAGTTTGGCATTGCCCATTTGTGGACTGGCGACTGCGGATTCACTAATATCACAATAACTCCCTGCATCTCTTGTACTGTCTCCTGTCAGCCCCTCTTTCCTCTCTGTAGCTCTTTTTAACCCTTGTATGTCTTTCTCGCTTTTGTGATTTTAGTGTGAAAGCCGTTCACGACCCATTACACAGTTTGGCATTGCCCATTTCTGGACTGGCGACTGCGGATTCACTAATATCACAATAATTCCCTGCATCTCTTGTACTGTCTCCTGCCAGCCCCTCTTTTTTCTCTGTGCTTGTTTTTAACTCTCATGTCTTTCTTGCTTTTGGGATTTTAGTGTGAAAGCCGTTCACGACCCATTACACAGTTTGGCATTGCCCATTTGTGGACTGGCAACTGCGGATTCACTAATATCACAATAACTCCCTGCATCTCTTGTACTGTCTCCTTTCCTCCCTCTTTGCTCTCTGTGCTTCTTTTTAACTCTCTTATGTCTTTCTCGCTTTTGTGATTTTAGTGTGAAAGCCGTTCACGACCCATTACACAGTTTGGCATTGCCCATTTGTGGACTGGCGACTGCGGATTCACTAATATCACAATAACTCCCTGCATCTCTTGTACTGTCTCCTGTCAGCCCCTCTTTCCTCTCTGTAGCTCTTTTTAACCCTTGTATGTCTTTTTCGCTTTTGTGATTTTAGTGTGAAAGCCGTTCACGACCCACTACACAGTTTGGCATTGCCCATTTGTGGACTGGCGACTGCGGATTCACTAATATCACAATAACTCCCTGCATCTCTTGTACTGTCTCCTGTCAGCCCCTCTTTCCTCTCTGTAGCTCTTTTTAACCCTTGTATGTCTTTTTCGCTTTTGTGATTTTAGTGTGAAAGCCGTTCACGACCCACTACACAGTTTGGCATTGCCCATTTGTGGACTGGCGACTGCGGATTCACTAATATCACAATAACTCCCTGCATCTCTTGTACTGTCTCCTGTCAGCCCCTCTTCACTCTCTCTGCTTCTTTTTAACCCTTGTATGTCTTTCTCGCTTTTGTGATTTTAGTGTGAAAGCCGTTCACGACCCATTACACAGTTTGGCATTGCCCATTTGTGGACTGGCGACTGCGGATTCACTAATATCACAATAACTCCCTGCATCTCTTGTACTGTCTCCTGTCAGCCCCTCCTCGCTCTCTTTGCTTTTTTTTAACTTTCTTATGTCTTTCTCGCTTTTGTGATTTTAGTGTGAAAGCCGTTCACGACCCATTACACAGTTTGGCATTGCCCATTTGTGGACTGGCAACTGCGGATTCACTAATATCACAATAACTCCCTGCATCTCTTGTACTGTCTCCTGTCAGCCCCTCCTCGCTCTCTTTGCTTTTTTTTAACTCTCTTATGTCTTTCTCGCTTTTGTGATTTTAGTGTGAAAGCCGTTCACGACCCATTACACAGTTTGGCATTGCCCATTTGTGGACTGGCGACTGTGGATTCACTAATATCACAATAACTCCCTGCATCTCTTGTAATGTCTCCTGTCAGCCCCTCTTCGCTCTCTGTGCTTTTTTTTAATTCTCTTATGTCTTTATCGCTTTTGTGATTTTAGTGTGAAAGCCGTTCACGACCCATTACACAGTTTGGCATTGCCCATTTGTGGACTGGCGACTGCGGATTCACTAATATCACAATAACTCCCTGCATCTCTTGTACTGTCTCCTGTCAGCCCCTCTTTCCTCTCTGTAGCTCTTTTTAACCCTTGTATGTCTTTCTCGCTTTTGTGATTTTAGTGTGAAAGCCGTTCACGACCCATTGCACAGTTTGGCATTGCCCATTTGTGGACTGGCGACTGCGGATTCACTAATATCACAATAACTCCCTGCATCTGTTGTACTGTCTCCTGTCAGCCCCTCTTTCCTCTCTGTAGCTCTTTTTAACCCTTGTATGTCTTTCTCGCTTTTGTGATTTTAGTGTGAAAGCCGTTCACGGACCCATTACACAGTTTGGCATTGCCCATTTGTGGACTGGCAACTGCGGATTCACTAATATCACATAACTCCCTGCATCTCTTGTACTGTCTCCTTTCCTCCCTCTTTGCTCTCTGTGCTTCTTTTTAACTCTCTTATGTCTTTCTCGCTTTTGTGATTTTAGTGTGAAAGCCGTTCACGACCCATTACACAGTTTGGCATTGCCCATTTGTGGACTGGCGACTGCGGATTCACTAATATCACAATAACTCCCTGCATCTCTTGTACTGTCTCCTGTCAGCCCCTCTTCCTCTCTGTAGCTCTTTTTAACCCTTGTATGTCTTTTTCGCTTTTGTGATTTTAGTGTGAAAGCCGTTCACGACCCACTACACAGTTTGGCATTGCCCATTTGTGGACTGGCGACTGCGGATTCACTAATATCACAATAACTCCCTGCATCTCTTGTACTGTCTCCTGTCAGCCCCTCTTCGCTCTCTGTGCTTTTTTTTAACTCTCTTATGTCTTTCTCGCTTTTGTGATTTTAGTGTGAAAGCCGTTCCCGACCCATTACACAGTTTGGCATTGCCCATTTGTGGACTGGCGACTGCGGATTCACTAATATCACAATAACTCCCTGCATCTCTTGTACTGTCTCCTGTCAGCCCCTCTTCGCTCTCTGTGCTTCTTTTTAACTCTCTTATGTCTTTCTCGCTTTTGTGATTTTAGTGTGAAAGCCGTTCACGACCCATTACACAGTTTGGCATTGCCCATTTGTGGACTGGCGACTGCGGATTCACTAATATCACAATAACTCCCTGCATCTCTTGTACTGTCTCCTGTCAGCCCTCTTCGCTCTCTGTGCTTCTTTTTAACACTCTTATGTCTTTCTCGCTTTTGTGATTTAGTGTGAAAGCCGTTCACGACCCATTACACAGTTTGGCATTGCCCATTTGTGGACTGGCGACTGCGGATTCACTAATATCACAATAACTCCCTGCATCTCTTGTACTGTCTCCTGTCAGCCCCTCTTCGCTCTCTATGCTTCTTTTTAACTCTCTTATGTCTTTCTCGCTTTTGTGATTTTAGTGTGAAAGCCGTTCACGACCCATTACACAGTTTGGCATTGCCCATTTGTGGACTGGCGACTGCGGATTCACTAATATCACAATAACTCCCTGCATCTCTTGTACTGTCTCCTGTCAGCCCCTCTTCGCTCTCTGTGCTTTTTTTTAACTCACTTATGTCTTTCTCGCTTTTGTGATTTTAGTGTGAAAGCCGTTCACGACCCATTACACAGTTTGGCATTGCCCATTTGTGGACTGGCGACTGCGGATTCACTAATATCACAATAACTCCCTGCATCTCTTGTACTGTCTCCTGTCAGCCCCTCTTCGCTCTCTGTGCTTTTTTTAACTCTCTTATGTCTTTCTCGCTTTTGTGATTTTAGTGTGAAAGCCGTTCACGACCCATTACACAGTTTGGCATTGCCCATTTGTGGACTGGCGACTGCGGATTCACTAATATCACAATAACTCCCTGCATCTCTTGTACTGTCTCCTGTCAGCCCCTCTTCGCTCTCTGTGCTTCTTTTTAACTCTCTTATGTCTTTCTCGCTTTTGTGATTTTAGTGTGAAAGCCGTTCACGACCCATTACACAGTTTGGCATTGCCCATTTGTGGACTGGCGACTGTGGATTCACTAATATCACAATAACTCCCTGCATCTCTTGTACTGTCTCCTGTCCGCCCCACTTTGCTCTCTGTGCTTCTTTTTAACCTCTCATGTCTTTCTCGCTTTTGTGATTTTAGTGTGAAAGCCGTTCACAACCCATTATACACAGTTTGGCATTGCCCATTTGTGGACTGGCGACTGCGGATTAACTAATATCACAATAACTCCCTGCATCTTTTATACTGTCTCCTTTCCTTCCTTTTTGCTCCCTGTGCTTCTTTTTAACTCTCTTATGTCTTTCTCGCTTTTGTGATTTTAATGTGAAAGCCGTTCACGACCCATTACACAGTTTGGCATTGCCCATTTGTGGACTGGCGACTGCGGATTCACTAATATCACAATAACTCCCTGCATCTCTTCTACTGTCTCCTGTCAGCCCCTCTTCGCTCTCTTGCTTTTTTTTAACTCTCTTATGTCTTTCTCGCTTTTGTGATTTTAGTGTGAAAGCCGTTCACGACCCATTACACAGTTTGGCATTGCCCATTTGTGGACTGGCGACTGCGGATTCACTAATATCACAATAACTCCCTGCATCTCTTGTACTGTCTCCTGTCAGCCCCTCTTCGCTCTCTGTGCTTCTTTTTAACCCTTGTATGTCTTTTCTCGCTTTTGTGATTTTAGTGTGAAAGCCGTTCACGACCCATTACACAGTTTGGCATTGCCCATTTGTGGACTGGCGACTGCGGATTCACTAATATCACAATAACTCCCTGCATCTCTTGTACTGTCTCCTGTCAGCCCCTCTTCGCTCTCTGTGCTTCTTTTTAACTCTCTATGTCTTTCTCGCTTTTGTGATTTTAGTGTGAAAGCCGTTCACGACCCATTACACAGTTTGGCATTGCCCATTTGTGGACTGGCGACTGCGGATTCACTAATATCACAATAACTCCCTGCATCTCTTGTACTGTCTCCTGTCAGCCCCTCTTCGCTCTCTGTGCTTCTTTTTAACTCTCTTATGTCTTTCTCGCTTTTGTGATTTTAGTGTGAAAGCCGTTCACGACCCATTACACAGTTTGGCATTGCCCATTTGTGGACTGGCGACTGCGGATTCACTAATATCACAATAACTCCCTGCATCTCTTGTACTGTCTCCTGTCAGCCCCTCTTCGCTCTCTGTGCTTCTTTTTAACTCTCTTATGTCTTTCTCGCTTTTGTGATTTTAGTGTGAAAGCCGTTCACGACCCATTACACAGTTTGGCATTGCCCATTTGTGGACTGGCGACTGCGGATTCACTAATATCACAATAACTCCCTGCATCTCTTGTACTGTCTCCTGTCAGCCCCTCTTCGCTCTCTGTGCTTCTTTTTAACTCTCTTATGTCTTTTCTCGCTTTTGTGATTTTAGTGTGAAAGCCGTTCACGACCCATTACACAGTTTGGCATTGCCCATTTGTGGACTGGCGACTGCGGATTCACTAATATCACAATAACTCCCTGCATCTCTTGTACTGTCTCCTGTCAGCCCCTCTTCGCTCTCTGTGCTTCTTTTTAACTCTCTTATGTCTTTCTCGCTTTTGTGATTTTAGTGTGAAAGCCGTTCACGACCCATTACACAGTTTGGCATTGCCCATTTGTGGACTGCGACTGCGGATTCACTAATATCACAATAACTCCCTGCATCTCTTGTACTGTCTCCTGTCAGCCCCTCTTCGCTCTCTTGCTTCTTTTAACACTCTTATGTCTTTCTCGCTTTTGTGATTTTAGTGTGAAAGCCGTTCACGACCCATTACACAGTTTGGCATTGCCCATTTGTGGACTGGCGACTGCGGATTCACTAATATCACAATAACTCCCTGCATATCTTGTACTGTCTCCTGTCAGCCCCTCTTCGCTCTCTGTGCTTTTTTTAACTCTCTTATGTCTTTCTCGCTTTTGTGATTTTAGTGTGAAAGCCGTTCACGACCCATTACACAGTTTGGCATTGCCCATTTGTGGACTGGCGACTGCGGATTCACTAATATCACAATAACTCCCTGCATCTCTTGTACTGTCTCCTGTCAGCCCCTCTTCGCTCTCTGTGCTTCTTTTTAACTCTCTTATGTCTTTCTCGCTTTTGTGATTTTAGTGTGAAAGCCGTTCACGACCCATTACACAGTTTGGCATTGCCCATTTGTGGACTGGCGACTGCGGATTCACTAATATCACAATAACTCCCTGCATCTCTTGTACTGTCTCCTGTCAGCCCCTCTTCGCTCTCTGTGCTTCTTTTTAACTCTCTATGTCTTTCTCGCTTTTGTGATTTTAGTGTGAAAGCCGTTCACGACCCATTACACAGTTTGGCATTGCCCATTTGTGGACTGGCGACTGCGGATTCACTAATATCACAATAACTCCCTGCATCTCTTGTACTGTCTCCTGTCAGCCCCTCTTCGCCCTCTGTGCTTCTTTTTAACTCTCTTATGTCTTTCTCGCTTTTGTGATTTTAGTGTGAAAGCCGTTCACGACCCATTACACAGTTTGGCATTGCCCATTTGTGGACTGGCGACTGCGGATTCACTAATATCACAATAACTCCCTGCATCTCTTGTACTGTCTCCTGTCAGCCCCTCTTCGCTCTCTGTGCTTCTTTTTAACCTTGTATGTCTTTCTCGCTTTTGTGATTTTAGTGTGAAAGCCGTTCACGACCCATTACACAGTTTGGCATTGCCCATTTGTGGACTGGCGACTGCGGATTCACTAATATCACAATAACTCCCTGCATCTCTTGTACTGTCTCCTGTCAGCCCCTCTTCGCTCTCTGTGCTTCTTTTTAACTCTCTATGTCTTTCTCGCTTTTGTGATTTTAGTGTGAAAGCCGTTCACGACCCATTACACAGTTTGGCATTGCCCATTTGTGGACTGGCGACTGCGGATTCACTAATATCACAATAACTCCCTGCATCTCTTGTACTGTCTCCTGTCAGCCCCTCTTCGCTCTCTGTGCTTCTTTTTAACTCTCTTATGTCTTTCTCGCTTTTGTGATTTTAGTGTGAAAGCCGTTCACGACCCATTACACAGTTTGGCATTGCCCATTTGTGGACTGGCGACTGCGGATTCACTAATATCACAATAACTCCCTGCATCTCTTGTACTGTCTCCTGTCAGCCCCTCTTCGCTCTCTGTGCTTCTTTTTTAACTCTCTTATGTCTTTTCTCGCTTTTGTGATTTTAGTGTGAAAGCCGTTCACGACCCATTACACAGTTTGGCATTGCCCATTTGTGGACTGGCGACTGCGGATTCACTAATATCACAATAACTCCCTGCATCTCTTGTACTGTCTCCTGTCAGCCCCTCTTCGCTCTCTGTGCTTCTTTTTAACTCTCTTATGTCTTTCTCGCTTTTGTGATTTTAGTGTGAAAGCCGTTCACGACCCATTACACAGTTTGGCATTGCCCATTTGTGGACTGGCGACTGCGGATTCACTAATATCACAATAACTCCCTGCATCTCTTGTACTGTCTCCTGTCAGCCCCTCTTCGCTCTCTGTGCTTTTTTTAACTCTCTATGTCTTTCTCGCTTTTGTGATTTTAGTGTGAAAGCCGTTCACGACCCATTACACAGTTTGGCATTGCCCATTTGTGGACTGGCGACTGCGGATTCACTAATATCACAATAACTCCCTGCATCTCTTGTACTGTCTCCTGTCAGCCCCTCTTCGCTCTCTGTGCTTCTTTTTAACTCTCTTATGTCTTTCTCGCTTTTGTGATTTTAGTGTGAAAGCCGTTCACGACCCATTACACAGTTTGGCATTGCCCATTTGTGGACTGGCGACTGCGGATTCACTAATATCACAATAACTCCCTGCATCTCTTGTACTGTCTCCTGTCAGCCCCTCTTCGCTCTCTGTGCTTCTTTTTAACTCTCGTATGTCTTTCTCGCTTTTGTGATTTTAGTGTGAAAGCCGTTCACGACCCATTACACAGTTTGGCATTGCCCATTTGTGGACTGGCGACTGCGGATTCACTAATATCACAATAACTCCCTGCATCTCTTGTACTGTCTCCTGTCAGCCCCTCTTCGCTCTCTGTGCTTCTTTTTAACTCTCTTATGTCTTTCTCGCTTTTGTGATTTTAGTGTGAAAGCCGTTCACGACCCATTACACAGTTTGGCATTGCCCATTTGTGGACTGGCGACTGCGGATTCACTAATATCACAATAACTCCCTGCATCTCTTGTACTGTCTCCTGTCAGCCCCTCTTCGCTCTCTGTGCTTCTTTTTAACTCTCTTATGTCTTTTCTCGCTTTTGTGATTTTAGTGTGAAAGCCGTTCACGACCCATTACACAGTTTGGCATTGCCCATTTGTGGACTGGCGACTGCGGATTCACTAATATCACAATAACTCCCTGCATCTCTTGTACTGTCTCCTGTCAGCCCCTCTTCGCTCTCTGTGCTTCTTTTTAACTCTTTATGTCTTTCTCGCTTTTGTGATTTTAGTGTGAAAGCCGTTCACGACCCATTACACAGTTTGGCATTGCCCATTTGTGGACTGGCGACTGCGGATTCACTAATATCACAATAACTCCCTGCATCTCTTGTACTGTCTCCTGTCAGCCCCTCTTCGCTCTCTGTGCTTCTTTTTAACCCTTTATGTCTTTCTCGCTTTTGTGATTTTAGTGTGAAAGCCGTTCACGACCCATTACACAGTTTGGCATTGCCCATTTGTGGACTGGCGACTGCGGATTCACTAATATCACAATAACTCCCTGCATCTCTTGTACTGTCTCCTGTCAGCCCCTCTTCGCTCTCTGTGCTTCTTTTTTAACTCTCTTATGTCTTTCTCGCTTTTGTGATTTTAGTGTGAAAAGCCGTTCACGACCCATTACACAGTTTGGCATTGCCCATTTGTGGACTGGCGACTGCGGATTTCACTAATATCACAATAACTCCCTGCATCTCTTGTACTGTCTCCTGTCAGCCCCTCTTCGCTCTCTGTGCTTCTTTTTAACTCTCTTATGTCTTTCTCGCTTTTGTTGATTTTAGTGTGAAAGCCGTTCACGACCCATTACACAGTTTGGCATTGCCCATTTGTGGACTGGCGACTGCGGATTCACTAATATCACAATAACTCCCTGCATCTCTTGTACTGTCTCCTGTCAGCCCCTCTTCGCTCTCTGTGCTTCTTTTAACTCTCTTATGTCTTTCTCGCTTTTGTGATTTTTAGTGTGAAAGCCGTTCACGACCCATTACACAGTTTGGCATTGCCCATTTGTGGACTGGCGACTGCGGATTCACTAATATCACAATAACTCCCTGCATCTCTTGTACTGTCTCCTGTCAGCCCCTCTTCCTCTCTGTGCTTCTTTTTAACTCTCTATGTCTTTCTCGCTTTTGTGATTTTAGTGTGAAAGCCGTTCACGACCCATTACACAGTTTGGCATTGCCCATTTGTGGACTGGCGACTGCGGATTCACTAATATCACAATAACTCCCTGCATCTCTTGTACTGTCTCCTGTCAGCCCCTCTTCGCTCTCTGTGCTTTTTTAACTCTCTTATGTCTTTCTCGCTTTGTGATTTAGTGTGAAAGCCGTTTCACGACCCATTACACAGTTTGCATTGCCCATTTGTGGACTGGCGACTGCGGATTCACTAATATCACAATAACTCCCTGCATCTCTTGTACTGTCTCCTGTCAGCCCCCTCTTCACTCTCTCTGCTTCTTTTAACCCTTTTATGTCTTTTCTCGCTTTTGTGATTTTAGTGTGAAAGCCATTCACAACCCATTACACAGTTTGGCATTGCCCATTTGTGGACTGGCGACTGCGGATTCACTAATATCACAATAACTCCCTGCATCTCTTGTACTGTCTCCGTCGCCCCTCTTCGCTCTCTGTGCTTCTTTTTAACTCTCTATGTCTTTTCTCGCTTTGTGTGATTTTAGTGTTGAAAGCCGTTCACGACCCATTACACAGTTTGCATTGCCCATTTGGACTGGCGACTGCGGATTCACTAATATCACAATAACTCCCTGCATCTCTTGTACTGTTTCCTGTCAGCCCCTCTTCCTCTCTTGCTTCTTTTAACCCTTTATGTCTTTCTCGCTTTTGTGATTTTTAGTGTGAAAGCCGTTCACGACCCCATTACACAGTTTGGCATTGCCCATTTGTGGACTGGCGACTGCGGATTCACTAATATCACAATAACTCCCTGCATCTCTTGTACTGTCTCCTGCAGCCCCTCTTTCGCTTGCTCTGTGCTTCTTTTTAACTCTCTTATTGTCTTTTCTCGCTTTTGTGATTTTAGTGTGGAAAGCCGTTCACGGACCCATTACACAGTTTGGCATTGCCCATTTGTGGACTAGCGACTGCGGATTCACTAATATCACAAACTCCCTGCATCTCTTGTACTGTTCCTGTCACCCCTCTTCGCTCTCATTGCTTCTTTTTACTCTCTTATGTCTTTCTCGCTTTTTGATGTTTAGTGTGAAAGCCGTTCACGACCCATTACACAGTTTGCATTGCCCATTTGTGGACTGGCACTGCGGATTCACTAATATCACAATAACTCCCTGCTTCTCTTGTACTGTCTCTGTCAGCCCCTCTTCGCTCTCTGTGCTTTTTTTTAAACTCTTATGTCTTTCTCGCTTTTGTGATTTTAGTGTGAAAGCCGTTCACGACCCATTACACAGTTTGGCATTGCCCATTTGTGGACTGGCGACTGCGGATTCACTAATATCACAATAACTCCCTGCATCTCTTGTACTGTCTCCTGTCAGCCTCTTCGCTCTCTGTGCTTTTTTTAACTCTCTTATGTCTTTCTCGCTTTTGTGATTTTAGTGTGAAAGCCGTTCACGACCCATTACACAGTTTGGCATTGCCCATTTGTGGACTGGCGACTGCGGATTCACTAATATCACAATAACTCCCTGCATCTCTTGTACTGTCTCCTGTCAGCCCCTCTTCGCTCTCTGTGCTTCTTTTTAACTCTTTATGTCTTTCTCGCTTTTGTGATTTTAGTGTGAAAGCCGTTCACGACCCATTACACAGTTTGGCATTGCCCATTTGTGGACTGGCGACTGCGGATTCACTAATATCACAATAACTCCCTGCATCTCTTGTACTGTCTCCTGTCAGCCCCTCTTCGCTCTCTGTGCTTTTTTTTAACTCTTATGTCTTTCTCGCTTTTGTGATTTTAGTGTGAAAGCCGTTCACGACCCATTACACAGTTTGGCATTGCCCATTTGTGGACTGGCGACTGCGGATTCACTAATATCACAATAACTCCCTGCATCTCTTGTACTGTCTCCTGTCAGCCCCTCTTCGCTCTCTGTGCTTTTTTTAGAGAGAGATACAGTTAACATTGCAAAATAGTTTTATTTAGTGATAGGAATCTATATATGCATTTTACAAAATAGACTTGACTAGATACCCTTTAAAATATTCATTTTCTTTTTGCAGATGATAAAATGAAACAATATGAAAGTATTAGAGAGATGGAGGTGGAGGATTTATAATATTACTTGATACTTCCAGACTTCGTACTGCTCCTGCCTTTTTGTATATGCTCGTATATTATGAAATTTTAAAGATGTTTAAGAAAATCAGACAAGGTCTACCTACAGCTTATGCATTCAGGATACAGTTAATTATACTTGGAGGCTGGAATGTATTATAAGCAAGTAGAAAAGGAATGTTAATTATCTATCTATTTGATTTAGGGTCAGTTTCCTGTTTTAATCTTTCAAGTTTATAAAATAGCTAATTTTCATTTGACATTTTTATATAATAGATTCAGTAGAATTTGGGGTATAGGTCCTGCATGCCAATGCAAAACAAAAGCAAATAACTTCATCTGTACAATGCCATGTGCATTCAAAACACAATAGATGTACAGCAGATTTAGGTGTTTTATGACTAAAGTAAAAATAACAAATAAAAAAGCAAACAAATACAAAAGTATTGTAGAAGTGATGCATAAATAGGCTAACAATACAAATACATTACAAGCTTTTGGAGCAATTGTTCATGAGCAATAAATAATGAAGTTACAGATAGATAGAGATCACTTGTAGAGATAATAAAAGTAAGTAGAATGTTTTAGTTAGAGTCCTTTTGGAACCGGGTTTTCTTTTTTGCACTTTGTTAAAAAGAAAATGTTACTGTCCAGTTGTGCCAGTATCTTCAGCAGGGGTTTTAAGTCTCTTGTATGTGGGATCTTCCAAGTCAATCACAAACTGTGTAAGCCAGTAGCAAAAATCACAAATAAAAAAGTATTGTATTGGCTAACAACAAGGGGACGTGGGTGCTCCAAAAGCTTGCAATGTATTTTTATTGCTAGCCAATATACGTATAACTTCTACAATTCTTTTGTGTTTATTTGTATCTTTATTTATTTTTGCCACTGGCTAAAACGGTACCACAGTTTTTGTTTTTATGACTAAGGTAAAGCACTTTAGCAAAGGTCCTGACTACTGACTAAAAACTGCCTTTCCTAAACCAACAGTGCTATTTCTTAACCCTGTGTTTTACCTGCATTACTCCTACCAGTTAGTTATGTGCATCATAAATGAAGGTTTTCCCAAACGACCTATTATCCAAAATCCCCAGGTCCCAATCATTATACATAACAAAACATATAGCTATAGTTCGGATTTAGGTAAGCCAGGCATAAGAAATTCATCAAAAAGATTTGGCAATTTATATACATAATATGTTGATTAGTAAATACTGGCCTAAGTTGACTTACTATTTTTGGTTCCAGGCACCAAGCATCTGAAGCAGGATTTGTCTGTTTAACATACACTATTGTCTTCAGGTCTTTTGAATTTGTAAGATGTTAAAAGTAAAGCCTTATGCAAGTTGTACCAATCGGTTTGTTCTCCGCGGAGTTTTAATGGTTACAGTATCATGGTCTTTTATATGCCTCCCTCTGCAGGGTAAACAGCCCATTATATGGTTAGAGGTAATATTTTGGTAACTATAGATGCCCCATGGGAGTAATTAAAAGATCAGGGAAAACAATGGGATACATGTTTGTTTAAATAATAAAGGGAACAAACAAACAACTAATTAATGCATATTTATGTCTTCCATATGCACAATGTCATCAATATTTTGCAAGACGCTGTGCAGTGATCAGTGAGACTAATAAGTCACAGTGGCAATAATTAGTAAAATACACATCAAGGGATAGTTAAATTGAAGTGCTGGAGGTTCCAAATACTATTAGCCAAACCAAGAAATCATGCATTCGACACTCAGTCTCTGGGTTGGACTCTTGTGATGTTGGAGGCATTGTGCAGCAAAACTATAATTCTCAAGTGAAATCAATGAAATGGGTGCCAGTGGTTCTTAAAATGAACAATATCTTCTTTATTGCAGGGATATCACATCAGTCTCTAGAGGTATAGGCATAGATGATATAATACAATTGTTTAGAACTCAGGAATATAAGTTTCATAGGTGTTTGCCCACTGCAGATAGTTAACTTGCAAATGTCCAACCACAAAGACTCTCCAAATGGAACCTAGGCATAAAAGCCTCTTTCCCTAAGTCTGTACACTTTGATCTCTATTCTGGGGTTGTACACCCTGGATGCTAATCCTTCTGCTTTCCTCATAGGAGCTTTGGGCTGCTCATTAAATACCCTGAACCTAGCTCTCACCCTAGAGCAGCGGTTCTCAACCTGTGGGTTGGGACCCCTTTGGGGGTCGGACGACCCTTTCACAGGGGTCGCCTAAGGCCATCGGAAAACACATATTTCCAATGGTTTTAGGAATAATTTTATGGTTGGGGGTCACCACAACATAAGGAACTGTATTAAAGGGTTGCAGCATTAGGAAGGGAGAACCACTGCCCTAGAGCAAGCTATAAAAGAGAATAACCTTACAACTAACTTTACCTTACTACACCTGCCTCCACCTTGGCTCTATTCTTCTGTTTTCCTATTCAGGCAGAATCCAAGAAGAAGGAGAGTGAGCACTATCAGCTTCTACCTTTTATACTATAGATCAATGACCCCTTTTAACCAGTTATTGGACTGCCAGGAGCCTACTTTGAAACAGGATTAGAAAACAGTCTCCCCTCGTATCTGTGATTTGTCTGCAAACATAAATGGTAACTAATTTTTCAGTCCCCTATACACATTTTAGTCTTTATTAATTAAAGGGGAATACACACTCATCTCTTATTTTTAACTTTTTGTGCCCCTGGCAGAGGCCTCCCTGCCCCCTCCCATCTGCAACAGGAGCTGCCCTTAAAAGCCCCTGGGCCCCTATACCAGTGCTGTAAACACAGGGATGAGCAGCAAGGTCTTGGGTATAAGTTAATAATGGGGAGTGCAGGATGGAGGTAATTCTCATCTTTGGCAAGTGTATCAGCTTACTTATTTGTCCTTTTTCCTACTTGTGCACATTTTTGTGGTATGTATTGTTTTATATAATCATGTGAAATTGACTGTATTGTATTGATTAAAATCAAATAGGGTAATCTTTTTGTATATCTTGTATAAAAGACAATTACCTTTTAATACTACCACCGTGCTGGTGATTATTTGAGTGCAAGCCCTTATCTAAGTAAAATATATTTATTTTGGTACCCTATATTGGGGTACAATTTTTGGGTTGTTTTTGCACCAAACTTTTATACTTTGATTTGTGATAGTGGTGTTTTGAGTCCCCTCCATTTGTTTATATTACTTAAGTGCAGGATAGAGGGCCCAGGGATTGTAAAGGGCAAACACTGATGCGGTTCAAGTGGGGGGTCAAGGGTGTCATAACATGCTGAATGTAGACACTGAAAGCAAACTCTGTGACTAAACAAGCCGGGTTTAAGAGGCAAGAAACAGAATGGTAAAGCCACAAGCAAACTACATGTCAACAAGGAAGCGAGGAACAAAAGGACTGCCAAGTGTCTAACAACAGCAAATGTCATAAAGCAGTTTAATTAAATCAGCACCCTGAAAGCATTAAAAGAGATGAAAGCAAAACACATCACTTAAACATTAAACAGAAATTCAGGAGCTTTTCTACAACAATATATTATTTGAATGTGTCTTCAGAGACACCAAAATGCCAGCTGAACATGCAACATCTGCTTTCAGCCTTATTCACAATCTATCCAGTAGATAACATGTTTAATAAATGTAGATTAGAACACGTTGGTCTGGATACCACATCATAGCAATTGGAATAAAATTGTTTATCCTGATAGAATTCCTGGAGTATAGTCGGCAAAATTAATCTAATGGATCTAAATGTCATTATCTTCAGAGTATCAAGACCTGCTACCATAAGTATATTACCTTAAAGGGGACCTGTCACCCAGACATAAAAAGCTGTTCAGGTATGGGACCTGTTATCCAGAATGCTCGGGACCTGGGGTTTTCTGAATAAGAGATCTTTCCGTAATATGGATCGCCATACCTTACGATTGCTAAAAATCATTTAAATATTGAATAAACCCAATAGGATTGTTTTGCCTCCAATAAGGGGTAATTATATCTTAGTTGGGATCAAGTACAGGTACTGTTTTATTATTACAGAGAAAAGGGAATCATTTAACCATTAAATAAACCCAATAGGGCTGTTCTGCCCCAATAAGGGGTAATTATATCTTAGTTGGGATCAAGTACAGGTACT